>NC_069505.1:242041750-242219250 GCF_027579735.1 Bombina bombina | reverse complement strand
TACTATATACACCCCTATATCACACACAACCATTGTTTGCACACATTATAAGTCCCTAACTGTCCTCAGCAAAAGAGAAAAAGATAGAGGAAACATAGGTTTCATTACGGAGGTCATGCATTATGGGTAGGCTGACCATATTGCCGCTTTAAAAAGGGACACATATGAAAAATACATATGTCAGGGCTGTTTAAAGAAATGGTTTTGTATAAGAACCCTCACATATGTATTTTTCATATGTGTTCCTTCTTAAAGCGCCAATATGGTCAGCCTAATTATGGGGAATAAAAAAAACTCACAATTTTCAGAATTAAATTATAGGAAAAGTGAACAAAATAAATAATAGTATTTACTATACTTAAACTAACATTTTATTTTACAGTCTCATTCTGTTTTAGATTCCTTTAAACTTTAATTTAAAAAAAAAAAAGATTAAATATATGAAGTAAAAAATAATAATTTACTTTTGTGAACTTTTCTCGAAATTAAACTCTGAAAAAAAACCTTTAAATTCTTTTATAATATTTATTGTGTATCTTTTGCAATGCAGCTCTTAGTTGCCGCTATTCCTGCCACCATCATTTCCTGCAGAGGCAGCTAGCGTAGCCAGAGGTCTGGGGGTGGCTATGGCAAACCAGGGGTCAAATAGGGGTGGAGTTTTGTGTGAGTAAGCAGATAGGGGCTATACAATCCTCAGCAAGCAGGGACTTTTCTAAAGTTCTGGAACAGAATGTAGAGCTCCTAAAATTGTGAAAATTCTGCACAATGCAGGACAGGTGGGAGCTCTGATATATAATATGCACATAGGAGCATTGAGTTTTATGTCCCTTTAAGCCATTAAAGGACCAGAATTTCAAATATTCAAGAACTGCATAATAAAAAGACAATGTAAAAGCCGGTGTCTTAAACTAATATGTCTACCATTGGAATTTCACTACCGCGTCACAAGTAAGTTAATTACCGCCCGATCGCTCTCTGTCCTCTCCATAACACAGATTTCATTTTGCAATCATTTTGAAATAGGAACTAAATACAGCAAGTAAAAACTTTTTCGCCGTTCTATACCTTTATAGCAATATCTCAAATTAGTAAACGCTGTACCGTGCTGTATTTTTGTGTATTATATTTTTGTGTTTTCTGAATGATCATTTCCTAAAGCCTCCATTAGACATTGGTGGAAGCAAGAAGTCAGATAATTCATAACGAGGTAAAAAAGACTGAGGATTATATTGGAGGCTTTAGGAAATGATCATTCAGAAAACACAAAAATACAGCACAGTACAGCGTTGACTAATTTGCGATATTGCTATAAAGGTATAGAACGGCAAAAAAAGAAATAAATACAGCAAGTAAAAACTATTTCAAAAGTATTGCAAAATAAAATCTATGTTATGGAGAGAAGGACAGGCGCCAATTCCTACGCGGTACACAACTTACTTTACAACACCGATGTTCTCAAGTAAGTTGTCAGCTATTCTGCCTTAAACAGCTGTTTGTAGGAGGTTGGGACTCTAGCGCATGAGCAGTGAGTGCCACAAACCTCCAGCAGCTGATTAAAGTCACCGGAAGTGACACGGTAGTCACATTCCTACGCGGTAGACAACTAACTTTAGAACACCGGTAGTCTGAGTTTCAAATGAGTAGTAGATTTCTTTTTCCTGACAAAGTTTGTTCCATTTTCCTTCCCCTTGCATCATGTGACAGCCATCAGCCAATCACAAAATGCTATATGCTGTGCACTCTTGCACATGCTGAGTAGGAACTGAAGCCTTAAGTATGTCTATAAAAAAGACTGCACATTTTGATATTGCTGCTCTATCTGAATCATGGAAATTTAATTTTTACTTTAGTGCTCCAAAACTCCTCGCCCGTAAATAACATTAGAGGAATTAGTCCGGACAACAGATATTAAAAGAAAACATTTTTATTACAATTTCTTCTCACAACAGCTACTGTACCTTTAACAATGATGTTTTCTAATTACACAGAGGACAAACATGGCTTAAACTGAAATAGCTTCTGACAAAAGGAAACGTTTCCTGTCTGTTCCATGTGGGATAAAAGCTGCCTTTTCCTCAGCCCTGTTTCTGTCATTATGTCTTGGAAGGGCTTTTGTATTTGTGCCAGTAAGTAAACATGTCACTTTTACTAAACAATTTCTCTTCACATTTACCTAAAATACAAAATTGCAACAGTGTGGAATATAATTAGGATATTTTTAAGTTGTACTTTTATTTTCTATGAATAGAAGTCTATCACCAGAAGTGTATTTAAATTCTTATCATGCTGTTTACATTGAGAGATTTTGAAAGATAAATTGCTTGATTAATGTAGGTAGACAATGGTCATGAATAAGTAATAATGCACTGTTGCCCAGGGAATACAAACACTCACTAAATCCCCAGACTTCACACGGGGAGCAGTTATTATACTGGCTTTATTAACCTGAAAATCACATACAGTGCTCAGAGGAGATGGTTAATCCACCATAAAAACTGTAAATAAATGGACAAAAGGAAACACAAATTTACATCAATGTGACAAGTTAAAGGGACATTAAAGACTTCTTGGTTTTATATAAAGTGATGCTTGTCCTGTGATCTCCAAAGAAGACAAAAAAACAAATTCTTTAACCTGCAAATGCTGCAAATTTAATAGCTGGTTCAAGCAATTTGCAGCAGTTGAAAATTTAGGTTACAGAGTTTTGCTTTTTGACCTCTGGAGGGATCATGGGACACAGCAACTAAGAGCTGTTAAACGTCCCTTTAAAGGAACATAAAAAGTAATATATTTTTATTGTTTATTTTGACCACATTTCACACAATGTACTTCTAAAAAATTGTGTTTTCAAACCAACACAGAAGATCCTGCAAATTCTGAACCTTGACCCTTCAAAATGCTACATAGAGACTACTTGATCAGTGTCAGTTCAGTAGCTCATTTACTGTATAGCTGTTATATTATCTGATATAGTGCTCCTTTAGTGGTGTTAAATCATAGAAATAAATAGCAATAAAACAGCAAACAACTTACTTGTTTTCATGCAAAATTTTCATTGTAGCCACTGGCCTTAGGGAGATAAGGGCAGACATGCTGAGAATTTGAGTTGCATTATGCCTCTTCTGAGCAAGAAACAAATGTGTCTCTAGCATTCACTGAACAGTATGCCAGCTCAAGTTGCTCTACAAGATTTATAACATCAAGTTATATCTGCCTTTCTTATATGGTTTAAAGCAATTCAATGTCAGCGTTCTTGGCCAGAGGGAGAGAGACAAGATTCAAACTTATTTTTTTTCTATATGTTATTATTTGCTCTGAAAACGCTCCTCACTTGAGTAATATGGACATCTATATTCAGTATTTTTATATGTAATTATTGTGTAATGTCTCATGTAAGATCCTTGAAAATGATGTATAATCTTATACAAACCTACAGAACCAACTGTGAAGTTGAACAGATAAAATGTAAAATATATATATATATTTTTTAAAAAGTTATGCCTTTCTGTAGAGACCACCGCCCTATTGTGGGTCTGTCATAGGAAGTAATGGACCCTGCACAAATTAAAGGTATGTTAAACCCAATATTTTTCTATTAAGATTCAGACAGAGAATGTAATTGTAAACAATATTCCAATTTACTTCTGTTTGCCTTGTGTAATTTGCTTCATTATTTACATATCTGTGATGAAGAAATAGCAATGGACATGGATTAGCCAATCACACAAGGCATCCACCAATCGGCAGCTACTGAGCCTATTTATATATGCTTTTCAACAAAGGATGTCAAGAGAATGAAGCCATTAGATAATAGAAGTACATTGGAAAGTTGTTTAAAATTGTATGTTCTTTTTAAATTATGAAAGAAAAAAGAGATGAGAATTATTTCCTAAATGGTTTGTAAGGGGAATGTCCAGCAGAACAATACAAAATTACAGTTTTTCTTTGACTATTTAACTTAATGCTAACAACAACAAAAATAGCCTCCAAAGATTTTGCTTGATTGATATCCATGCCAGCGAGTTTCTGAATAGTTAACTAGGTGACCCTGGCTCATGTTCTAGGGCAGGGGTGGGCAACTATCGACCCTCCAGATGTTATAGACTACATCTCCCATAATGCTCTTTCAGCCATAATGCAGGCAAAGCATCATGGGAGATGTAGTCCATAACATCTGGAGGAGCCGTAATGTTCTAGGGGGTCTAAATATAGGACTCAGTTGGATCAGACATGGCTCAGAGCACTGTTCCTGGGAGTATTTTTAAACCATAACAAGCAGAGAAGGTAAAATTGTAAAAATCTTGCAAGATAGTCAGGGCATCTGAATTAGTTTAATATTGGAGGTACATGGGCATTATGCTTTCTATATGCTCTCTATAATGCACAGACACTTATCCTGCTGGGTAACTGTACTCTGCAATTTGCATGACTTTAAAAGCTGACATGTGCACACCCTCATCATTAGTAAACAGAGACAGTAAATACCTGTCAGGGTACCAGGAATCAGGCTGATATGAGAAGTGCAAAAATAATCACACCTTTATTAATAACAAGAAATAATAAAAAGTCCATAAGTAAAACAACAAGCCAGGAGTCAAAGCGAGTAGTCAGACGAGCCGGAATCAGGAACAAGGAGAACAGCAGAGTCAGGAACAAGCCAGGGATCAGGAACCAGAAGGGGCGTCGTCAGTTAAGCCAGGTAATACACAGGAACTGGAACACAGGAATTCACAAACAGGTCTGAGACAATGCAAGGGCAAAGCATACTGAACAGAGGCCCTTTAAATAATAAGTAATGACATCACAATTCTGAGACTGCAACCTGTCTCACACGGATTATATTCACCAGTCTGGCCATAAGAGGGCATGCAGGAAATGAGCAGCATCTGTATCAGATTCAGTAAGAGAGGTGAGTAAAATGGCTGCCAGCAGCACATGGCAAACAAAGCAGGGAAAAACCCTGACAGTACCCTCCCATCAGCGACCCCTCCCCCGCGGGAGGAAAAAAGGCTTATTGGGGAAACAGGCATAGAAGGCAGGGAGGAGGCCGGGAGCATGAACATCAAAGGAGGGAACCCATGAATGCTCCTCTGGACCGTAGCCCCTCCAGTGAACCAAATATTGTACACGACCCCTGCACATACGTGAGTCAATAATGCTGCTGACCTCATATTCTTCATGGTTGTCAACAGAGATAGGACGGCGACGAGGCAACACAGTGGTAAACCAATTACAAACCAATGGTTTCAAGAGGGAGACATGAAAAACATTGGAGATGCACATTGCAGGAGGAAGGTCAAGGGCATAGGCCACAGGATTGACCCGTCTGAGTATTTGAAAAGGACCAAGATAACAGGGAGCCAGTTTATTGGAAGGCACACGAAGGTTCAAGTTGCAGGAGGACAGCCAAACCTTCTCATCAACCTGGTAGAAAGGCTTGGGCAGACGCCTACAATCAGCCTGGAACTTTTGGAGCTTGATTAGACCATTCCGCAGCCCCACTGGATTGAGGGTGATATGCAGAGGAGAAGGAAAGCTGGATCCCCATTTGAGCACAAAAGGAATGCCAACATCTGGAGACAAACTGGCTACCATGGTCCGAGACTATCTTCTTGGGTAACCCATGTAAACGGAAGACTTCCCAGGCAAAAATTGAAGCAAGCTCCTGAGCAGTAGGCAGCTTCTTCAAAGGAATGCAATGTGATATTTTAGAAAAACGGTCAACCACCATAAGGATAACAGTATTGCCATTGGAAACAGGGAGCTTGACAATGAAGTCCATGGAAAGATGTGTCTAAAGATGCTCACCATTAGCAATAGGTTGAAGAAGACGCACAGGAAGACGTTGAGGAGTCTTATTCTGTGCACAGACTGAGCAGAGGCAACATACGTAGCAACATCAGAATGAAGACCTGGTCACCAGAATTGTCGAGTGACAGACCAAATAATTTGGTTCTTGCCCGGATGACATGTGACTTAAGGATAGTTGTAAGTGTGCAATAGTTTAGTTCGAAGATTCTCAGGTACAAAGCACTTACCACTAGGTTTCTCAGGAGGTGCATTGGTTTGTGCAGCCAGGATCTCCTCCCCTAGGGGAGAAGTCAAATTAGAACGTATGGTGGCCAAAATATGGTCAGGAGGTATAAATGGAATAGGTACAGACTCCTCCTTGGACAGAGGCAAAAATTGACGAGAGAGGGCATCATCCCTAACATTCTTACTACCAGGCAGGTAGGAGACCACATAATTAAACCAAGACAAAAATAGCGCCCATCTGGCCTGTTGGGGCGACAACCGTTTTGATTTGGATAGATAAGTCATATTCTTGTGGTCAGTAAGAATGAGCAGTGGTACGCTAGTACCCTCGAGAAGGTGCCTCCATTACTTGAGTGCCAAAATTATGGCCAGTAATTCCCTGTCGCCAATTTCATAATTGCACTCCGCCGGAGACAATTTCTTAGAGAAGAAACGGCACAGATGAAAGGAACCTTCAGGCGTAGGACGTTGTGACAAGAGGGCACCTACTCCAGTCTCAGACGCATCGACCGGAAGAACAAAAGGCAGGACAGAGTTAGGATGAGCCAGAACTGTAGCAGCAACAAAGGCAGTCTTAAGATTCTCAAAAGCCTTATTGGCAGGAGATGACCAATGGAGTGGATCATTCTCCTTACGGGTCATGTCAGTGATAGGTTTGACCAAGGAAGAAAAGTTTTTAATAAACTTCCTATAGTAATTGTCAAAGCCCAAAAATTTGAATAGAGTGAAGACCAACTGGGCGAGGCCACTGCAGGACTGCAGACAACTTGTCAGGATCCATGGAGAACCCTGCAACAGAGATAACATAACCTAGGAAGGTTACTTGAGTCTGATGGAACTCACATTTCTCAAGTTTACAAAACAGGCCATTCTCACTTAGTCTCTGAAGTACCCGTGTAACATTAGAATGATGAGCCTCAAGAGTAGTGTATGAAGATATCATCTAAGTACACCACAGCACACTGTTGCAACATATCTTGTAGAACATCATTAATAAATTCCTGGAAAACAGCTGGAGCATTACATAGGCCAAAGGGCATTACAAGATACTCATAATGCCCGCTCCTGGTGTTAAATACTGTTTTCCACTCATGGCCCTCCTTAATCCTAATGAGATTGTAGGCTCCTCTCAAATCAAGTTTAGAAAAGACCGTAGCTCCCTTGAGGCGGTCAAAGAGTTCCGTAATGAGCGGAATTGGGTAAGCATTCCTAATGGTAAGATGATTAAGACGCCTATAATCGATCCATGGTCTTAACTCGCCACCATTTTTCTTCACAAAGAAGAAGCCAGCCCCTGTAGGAGAGCAGGATTTGCGGATGATCCCCCGTGACAGAGCATCGGCAACATACTCCTCCATAGCACAATTTTCCGCAGCCGAGAGAGGGTAAACCCGGCCCTGAGGAGGAATGGCTCTGGGTTGAAGGTCTATGGCACAATCGTAAGACTGGTGAGGAGGCAACGTATTGGCACGCACCTTGTCAAAAACATCTTGGAAATCTCAGTACTCCTCAGGCAATTAAGATACCGAAGAAGTGCACAGGACTTTAACTGGTTTCTGAAGACAAGTGGAAATACATTGCGGAGACCATGAAAAAATTTAAGACCTACGCCAGTCGAGACTGGGATTGTGCTTTTGGAGCCAGGGATAACCCAGAACAAGCGGAAAATGCGGAGAGTTAATCACCTGGAACTGGAGGGTTTTAAAATGGAGAGCCCCAACAGCCATGGATAATGGAGTGGTTTCGTGAGTAACGAGTGCAGTCTGAAGGGGCCTGCCATCAATGGCCTCAATAGCAAGCGGAATGAACAGAGGCAATACAGGAATGGAGTGCTGTGATACAAAAGCACTATCAATGAAATAGCCCGCAGCACCGGAGTCAACAAGAGCCTGGGTAACAATGGAGGAGTCCACCCAGGAAAGGACAACCATGACAAGGTTTCTCCTTTAGCAGTTCCGGGGACAGGACCTTAGGTGTGAGCGTTTAACCGGCCATGTAGGACAAGACTTTTAAAGGTGGCCCTGTAACCCAAAATAGAGGCAGAGCCCCTCCCTCCTCCTAAAGGCCCTCTCCACCACGGAGAGACACGTGAATCCCAACTGCATTGGCACAGCAGTACCTGGTGACTCAGGACCAGGAGACATGGGAGGAGAGGGAGGCATGGGTGGGAACAACAGCGTAGGAGACAACGGAACAGGAGGCTTCCGCAAGTGCTCCTTGAGAGAGGTCTTTTCTCTGAGTCTGATGTCAATTAGGATTAAAAAAAGACACCAAAGCCTTGAGATCTTCTGGTAAATCTCTGGCAGCAACTTAGTCTTTAATCGCATCAGAGAGCCTATGAAAGAAGGCGGCAATAAGGGCTTCATTGTTCCAACCAACCTCTGCGGCAAGCGTATGGAACTCAATGGCATACTGAGCAACAGATCTCGTACCTTTCTAAATGGACATGAGTCGTTTGGCAACAGAGGAGGAGTGAGCCAGAACATCAAATACCCTTTGAAAGGAGGTCACAAATTCAGGGTAATTAGAAATCACAGGTTTATTAGTCTCCCACAAGGGATTAGCCCAGGCAAGAGCCGTGTCAGAGAGTAGAGATGAGAAATCCCACCTTAGCTCTGTCAGAGGGAAACGCCAAAGGTAACATCTCAAAGGAAATGCCCACCTGGTTCAAAAACCCTCTGCACTAATCAGGATCGCCTCCATATCGCTGAGGTAGAGGTGCAGAGCCGGACATGCTCCTGGTAGGACTAGGTGCAGCAGCGAAAACAGGAGCAGCCATAACTTTTGGGACACTCTGGTTCAAATGTGCAGTGTGAGTCAACAGGGTTTGCAGGGCTAGTGCAAATTCATCCAAGCGGTGATCCTGTTCATAAATCCTGGAAATGATGGTAGGTAAAGGTGGATTATTATCACCATCAGGATGGCCTTTGTGTAATGTCAGGGTACCAGGAATCAGACTGAGACAAGAAGTGCAAAAATAAGCACACCTTTATTAATAACAAAAATAATAAAAAGTCCACAAGTCAAATAACAAGCCAGGAGTCAAAGCTATTAGTCAGACGAGCTGGAATCAGGAACAAGGAGAACAACAGAGTCAGGAACAAGCCAGGGATCAGGAACCAGGAGGGACGTCAGACAGCCAGGTAATACACAGGAACTCACAAACAGGTCTGAGACAATGCAAGGGCAAAGCATACTGAACAGAGGCCCTTTAAATAGTAAGTGATGACATCACAATTCTGAGACTGCAACCTGTCTCACACGAATGATGTTCACCAGTCTGGCCATAAGAGGGCATGCAGGAACTGAGCAGCATCACACACTATGCACCAGAGTCAGCAAGAGAGGTGAGTGAAATGGCTGCCAGCAGCACATGGCAAACAAAGCAGGGAAAAACCCTGACCATACCTTGAGATTTTTCAATACAATGTTTAGTTGCGCTCAATGAAACAACTTTGCAATAAACTTTCATAATTTATTCTCAGAACATGGAATGCACCTGCTGACTTTTTCAAGGCTAACTCTGCTACACATCTGATCCTATTTGGATTTATCAGATAACAATTGCAAAGCCAATAATTTTACACTACCTTTATGACCATGACTGGCCTTGTTGGCTGAGGTCTAAAGCCCAGATTGGCTCTTCCAAATAAGGTAAATGGTAGGTGGAGTTCGTCTAATAAAAAATAACTGCAGTAAAAAGAATTTTAATTTGTTTTAAAAACATTAAAGGCACAAAAAACACAAAATGTTTCTTTCATGGTTCAGATAGAGCAGTCATTTTAAACAACTCTCTAATTTACTTTTATTATCTAATTTTCTTCGCTCTTTTGGAATTTTTTGTTGAAGAGAAAGGACTTAAGCTCTGTCCAGAGCACTATATCGCAGCAGTTTTGCAAAATTGTTATCCATTAAAAAGAGCACTAGATGGCAGCACTATTTCCTGCTATGTAGTGCTCCAGACACCAACCTAAGTATCTCTTCAATAAAGAATAAAATGGGAATAGGGTTGCCACCTGTTCGGGAATGTCCTGAACAGTTTGGGTCCTTGTTCATATGTCTTGGTTTGAAGCTGAGTCAGACTCGGACTTGCAAACATCCAGGTGGAAAAAAGCCACAGCCAAAAAAGGTGACATTGTGCATTTACAACATATTGCACATGATACAGTTATCTCTCTCTCTTGTGTGTGTCTTTGTGTGAGAGTGTGTCTTTGTGTGAGAGTGTGTTATTGTGTCAAAGTGTGAGTCTATTTGTGTGTGTGCGTGAGAAACAATGTGTGTGTGAGAGTGTTAGTGTATTTGTGTATGTGAAAGAGAATGAGCCTGTGTGTGAGAGAATGAGCATGTGTGAGAGAGAATAATCATGTGTGTGAGAGAGAATAATCATGTGTGTGAGAGAGAATAATCATGTGTGTGAGAGAGAATAATCATGTGTGTGAGAGAGAACAATCATGTGTGTGAGAGAGAATAATCATGTGTGTGTGAGAGAACAATCATGTGTGTGAGAGAGAATAATCATGTGTGTGAGAGAGAATAATCATGTGTGTGAGAGAGAACAATCATGTGTGTGAGAGAGAATAATCATGTGTGTGAGAGAGAATAATCATGTGTGTGAGAGAGAACAATCATGTGTGTGAGAGAGAATAATCATGTGTGTGAGAGAGAACAATCATGTGTGTGAGAGAGAATAATCATGTGTGTGAGAGAGAACAATCATGTGTGTGAGAGAGAATAATCATGTGTGTGAGAGAGAACAATCATGTGTGTGAGAGAGAATAATCATGTGTGTGAGAGAGAATAATCATGTGTGTGAGAAAGAACAATCATGATATTTAGACCGCTGCTCCATAACTTGTGTTTCTGGCGAGTCTGAAGACTCGCCAGAAACACAGGCCCTCAAGCTCCATACGGAGCTTGATAAATGGGCCTCATTATGTTTGTGTAATGCTAGCAATAAAACAAGTGCTGATTACCAATGACACAATGGGGCATATCTATCAAGCTCCGGATAGAGCTTGAGGCCCTGTGTTTCTGGCGAGCCTTCAGGCTTGCCGGAAACACAAGTTATGAAGCAGCGGTCTGCTGCTAAAGCTCAGAGCAGGTGGACAGACATCGCCACAATTCAACCCGATCGATTACGATCGGGTTGATTAACACCCCCCTGCTGGCGGCCGATTGGCCGCGATTCTGCAGGGGGCGGCGTTGCACCAGCAGCTCTTGTGAGCTGCTGGTGCAATGCTGAATACGGAGAGCATATTGCTCTCCGTATTCAGCGAGGTTTGGCGGACCTGATCCGCACTGTCGGATCAGGTCCGCCAGACTTTGATAAATAGAGGCCAATAGATACAATATATTTGTATAATGCTAGCAATAAAACAAGTGCCGGTTACTAATGGCACAACAGATACAATATATTTGTATAATGCTAGCAATAAAACAAGTGCCGGTTACTAATGACACAACAGATACAATATATTTGTATAATGCTAGCAATAAAACAAGTGCTGGTTACTAATGACACAATAGATACAATATATTTGTATAATACTAGCAATAAAACAAGTGCCGGTTACTAATGACACAACAGATACAATATATTTGTATAATGCTAGCAATAAAACAAGTGCCGGTTACTAATGACACAACAGATACAATATATTTGTATAATGCTAGTAATAAAACAAGTGCCGGTTACTAATGGCACAACAGATACAATATATTTGTATAATGCTAGCAATAAAACAAGTGCCGGTTACTAATGGCACAACAGATACAATATATTTGTATAATGCTAGAAATAAAACAAGTGCTGGTTACTAATGACACAACAGATACAATATATTTGTATAATGCTAGCAATAAAACAAGTGCCGGTTACTAATGGCACAACAGATACAATATATTTGTATAATGCTAGCAATAAAACAAGTGCCGGTTACTAATGACACAATAGATACAATATATTTGTATAATTCTAGAAATAAAACAAGTGCCGGTTACTAATGGCACAACAGATACAATACATTTGTATAATGCTAGCAATAAAACAAGTGCCGGTTACTAATGACACAACAGATACAATATATTTGTATAATGCTAGCAATAAAACAAGTGCCGGTTACTAATGACACAACAGATACAATATATTTGTATAATGCTAGCAATAAAACAAGTGCCGGTTACTAATGGCACAACAGATACAATATATTTGTATAATGCAAGCAATAAAACAAGTGCCGAATACTAATGACACAACAGATACAATATATTTGTATAATGCTAGCAATAAAACAAGTGCCGGTTACTAATGACACAACAGATACAATATATTTGTATAATGCTAGCAATAAAACAAGTGCTGGTTACTAATGACACAACAGATACAATATATTTGTATAAGGCTAGCAATAAAACAAGTGCTGGTTACTAATGACACAACAGATACAATATATTTGTATAATGCTAGCAATAAAACAAGTGCCGGTTACTAATGACACAACAGATACAATATATTTGTATAATGCTAGCAATAAAACAAGTGCCGGTTACTAATGACACAACAGATACAATATA
This sequence comes from Bombina bombina, assembly GCF_027579735.1. Classification (NCBI taxonomy): domain Eukaryota; kingdom Metazoa; phylum Chordata; class Amphibia; order Anura; family Bombinatoridae; genus Bombina; species Bombina bombina. The sequence goes on along the minus strand of NC_069505.1, from coordinate 242,206,641 downwards.
TTTGTATAATGCTAGTAATAAAACAAGTGCCGGTTACTAATGACACAACAGATACAATATATTTGTATAATGCTAGTAATAAAACAAGTGCCGGTTACTAATGACACAACAGATACAATATATTTGTATAAGGCTAGCAATAAAACAAGTGCCGGTTACTAATGACACAACAGATACAATATATTTGTATAATGCTAGCAATAAAACAAGTGCCGGTTACTAATGACACAACAGATACAATATATTTGTATAATGCTAGCAATAAAACAAGTGCCGGTTACTAATGGCACAACAGATACAATATATTTGTATAATGCTAGCAATAAAACAAGTGCCAGTTACTAATGACACAATAGATACAATATATTTGTATAATTCTAGAAATAAAACAAGTGCCGGTTACTAATGGCACAACAGATACAATATATTTGTATAATGCTAGCAATAAAACAAGTGCCGGTTACTAATGACACAACAGATACAATATATTTGTATAATGCTAGTAATAAAACAAGTGCCGGTTACTAATGGCACAACAGATACAATATATTTGTATAATGCTAGCAATAAAACAAGTGCCGGTTACTAATGGCACAACAGATACAATATATTTGTATAATGCAAGCAATAAAACAAGTGCCGAATACTAATGACACAACAGATACAATATATTTGTATAATGCTAGCAATAAAACAAGTGCCGGTTACTAATGACACAACAGATACAATATATTTGTATAATGCTAGCAATAAAACAAGTGCTGGTTACTAATGACACAACAGATACAATATATTTGTATAAGGCTAGCAATAAAACAAGTGCTGGTTACTAATGGCACAACAGATACAATATATTTGTATAATGCTAGCAATAAAACAAGTGCCGGTTACTAATGACACAACAGATACAATATATTTGTATAATGCTAGCAATAAAACAAGTGCCGGTTACTAATGACACAACAGATACAATATATTTGTATAATGCTAGTAATAAAACAAGTGCCGGTTACTAATGACACAACAGATACAATATATTTGTATAATGCTAGTAATAAAACAAGTGCCGGTTACTAATGACACAACAGATACAATATATTTGTATAAGGCTAGCAATAAAACAAGTGCCGGTTACTAATGACACAACAGATACAATATATTTGTATAATGCTAGCAATAAAACAAGTGCCGGTTACTAATGACACAACAGATACAATATATTTGTATAATGCTAGCAATAAAACAAGTGCTGGTTACTAATGGCACAACAGATACAATATATTTGTATAATGCTAGCAATAAAACAAGTGCCGGTTACTAATGGCACAACAGATACAATATATTTGTATAATGCTAGCAATAAAACAAGTGCCGGTTACTAATGGCACAACAGATACAATATATTTGTATAATGCAAGCAATAAAACAAGTGCCGAATACTAATGACACAACAGATACAATATATTTGTATAATGCTAGCAATAAAACAAGTGCCGGTTACTAATGACACAACAGATACAATATATTTGTATAATGCTAGCAATAAAACAAGTGCTGGTTACTAATGACACAACAGATACAATATATTTGTATAAGGCTAGCAATAAAACAAGTGCTGGTTACTAATGGCACAACAGATACAATATATTTGTATAATGCTAGCAATAAAACAAGTGCCGGTTACTAATGACACAACAGATACAATATATTTGTATAAGGCTAGCAATTAAACAAGTGCTGGTTACTAATGACAAAACAGATACAATATATTTGTATAATGCTAGCAATAAAACAAGTGCCGGTTACAAATGACACAATAGATACTCTGACCTCTATTTATCAAGCCGCTGCTCTTCGGCTTTTTTACAGCTTTCTTGGTACCCTGTCACTAAACACCCACACTATACTATACTGTTTACCCCCTATACCGCCGCTCCCGGACCCTGCCGCACCTAAATAAAGTTATTAACCCCTAAACCGTCGCTCCCGGAACCCACCACCACCTATATTATACATATTAACCCCTTATCTTCCACCCCCTATACTGCCGCCACCTACATAAAGTTAGTAACCCCTATACTGCCGCTCCCGGACCCCGCTGCAACTAAAGTGTTTAACCCCTAAACCGCCGCTCCCGGAGCCCACCGCCACCTACATTATATTTGTTAACCCCCTAATCTGCCCCCCCTACACCGCCGCCACCTACATTATATTTATTAACCCCTAATCTGCCGCACCTACACCGCCGCCACTATATTAAATGTATTAACCCCTAAACCTAAGTCTAATACTAACCCTAACACCCCCTAACTTAAATATAATTTAACTAAATCTAAATAAATTTTCCTATTTAAAACTAAATACTTACCTATAAAATAAACCCTAAGCCAGCTACAATATAACTAATAATTACATTGTATCTAGCTTAGGGTTTATTTTTATTTTACAGGCAAGTTTGTATTTATTTTAACTAGCTACAATAGTTATTAAATAGTTATTAACTATTTAATAACAACCTAGCTAAAATAAATACAAAAGTACCTGTAAAATAAAATAAAAATAAACCTAAGTTACAATTACACCTAACACTACACTATCATTAAATTAATTACCTACATTAACTACAATTAAATAAAATTAAATAAAATGATCTAAAGTACAAAAAACAAACACTAAATTACAGAAAATAATAAAATAATTACAAGTATTTTTAAACTAATTACACCTAATCTAATCTCTCTAATAAAATAATAAAAAGCCCTACCCTATACTAAATTACGAATAGCCCTTAAAGGGACAGTCTAGGCCAAAATAAACTTTCATGATTCAGATAGAGCATGTAATTTTAAACAATTTTCCAATTTACTTTTATCACCAATTTTGCTTTGTTCTCTTGGTATTCTTATTTGAAAGCTTAACCTAGGAGGTTCATATGCTAATTTCTTAGACCTTGAAGCCCACCTCTTTCAGATTGCATTTTAACAGTTTTTCACCACTTGAGGGTGTTAGTTCACGTATTTCATATAGATAACACTGTGCTCGTGCACGTGAAGTAATCTAGGAACAGGCACTGATTGGCTAGACTGCAAGTCTGTCAAAAGAACTGAAAAAAGTGGCAGTTTGCAGAGGCTTAGATACAAGATAATCACAGAGGTTAAAAGTATATTATTATAACTGGGTTGGTTATGCAAAACTGGGAAATGGGTAATAAAGGGATTATCTATCTTTTAAAACAATAACAATTCTGGTGTAGACTGTCCCTTTAAAAGGGCCTTTTGCGGGGCATTGCCCCAAAGTAATCAGCTCTTTTACCTGTAAAAAAAAGTACAATACCCCCCACCAACATTAAAACCCACCACCCACACACCAAACCCTACTCTAAAACCCACCCAACCCCCCTTAAAAAAACCTAACACTAACCCCTTGAAGATCACCCTACCTTGAGACATCTTCACTCAACCGGGCCGAAGTCCTCCACGAAGCCGGCAGAAGTGGTCCTCCAGACGGGCAGAAGTCTTCATCCAAGCCGGCCAGAAGAGGTCCTCCAGACGGGCAGAAGTCTTCATCCAGGCGGCATCTTCTATCTTCATCCATCCGGAGCGGCTCCATCTTCAAGACATCCGACGCGGGGCATCCTCTTCCAATGACATCCGACAACTGAATGAAGGTACCTTTAAGTGACGTAATCCAAAATGGCGTCCCTTGAATTCCGATTGACTGAATTCTATCAGCCAATCGGACTTAAGGTAGGAAAAATTCTATTGGCTGATGCAATCAGTCAATAGGATTGAAGTTCAATCCTATTGGCTGATCCAATCAGCCAATAGGATTGAGCTTGCATTCTATTGGTTGTTGCGGATGTCTTGAAGATGGACTCGCTCGGCGCCGGATGGATGAAGATAGAAGATGCCGCCTGGATGAAGACTTCTGCCTGTCTGGAGGACCTCTTCTGTCCGGCTTGGATGAAGACTTCTGCCCGTCTGGAGGACCATTTCGCCCGGCTTTGTGGAGGACTTCGGCCCAGCTGGGTGAAGACGTCTCAAGGTAGGGTGATCTTCAAGGGGTTAGTGTTAGGTTTTTTTAAGGGGGGATTGGGTGGGTTTTAGAGTAGGGTTGGGTGTGTGGGTGGTGGGTTTTAATGTTGGGGGGGTATTGTACTTTTTTTTACAGGTAATAGAGCTGATTACTTTGGGGCAATGCCCCGCAAAAGGCCCTTATTTTATTAGGGGGATTGGATTAGGTGTAATTAGTTTAAAAAAATTGTAATTATTTTATTATTTTCTGTAATTTAGTGGGGGGGGGGGGGGGTTGTACTTTAGATACTTGTTTTTAATTGTATTTAATTGTATTTAGTTTAGGGAATGTATTTAATTATAGTGTAGTGTTAGGTGTAATTGTAACTAAGGTTAGGATTTATTTTACAGGTAAATTTGTATTTATTTTAACTAGGTATTTATTAAATAGTTAATAACTATGTAATAACTATTGTACCTAGTTAAATAAATACAAAGCTGCCTGTAAAATAAAAATAAATCCTAAGCTAGCTACAATGTAACTATTAGTTGACTCAGTGTATTAAAGTAACTAATAAGTGACCCAGTGTATTAATGACAGCTAATAAGTGCTCCAGTGTATTAATGACAGTTAATAAGTGATCCAGAGTATTTATGGCAGCTAATAAGTGATCCAGTGTATTTATGACAGTTAATAAGGGATCCGGTGTATTAATGACAGCTAATAAGTGCTCCAGTGTATTAATGACAGCTAATAAGTGATCCAGTGTATTAATGACAGTTAATAAATGATCCAGTGTATTTATGGCAGCTAATAAGTGATCCAGTGTATTAATGACCGCTAATAAGTGATCCAGTATATTAATGACAGCTAATAAGTATTCCAGTGTTTTAATGACAGTTAATAAATGATCCAGTCTATTAATGACAGTTAATAAGTGCTCCAGTGTCTTAATGACAGCTAATAAGTGCTCCAGTGCAGTAATGACAGCTAATAAGTGATCCAGTGTATTAATGACAGCTAAGTGCTCCAGTGTATTAATGGCAGTTAATAAGTGATCAGTGTATTAATGACAGCTAATAAGTGATCCAGTGTATTTATGAAAGTTAATAAGTGATCCGGTGTATTAATGACAGCTAATAAGTGATCCAGTGTATTAATGACAGTTAATAAGTGATCGGTGTATTAATGACAGCTAATAAGTGATCCAGTGTATTTATGAAAGTTAATAAGTGATCCGGTGTATTAATGACAGCTAATAAGTGATCCAGTGTATTAATGACAGTTAATAAGTGATCGGTGTATTAATGACAGCTAATAAGTGATCCAGTGTATTAATGGCAACTAATAAGTGCTCCAGTGTATTAATGGCAATTAAATCAATGATCCAGTGTATTTATGACAGCTAATAAGTGATCCAGTGTATTAATGACAGCTAATAAGTGATCCACTGTATTAATGACAGTTAATAAGTGATCCAGTGTATTAATGACAGTTAATAAGTGATTGGTGTATTAATGACAGCTAATAAGTGATCCAGTGTATTAATGGCAACTAATAAGTGCTCCAGTGTATTAATGGCAATTAAATCAATGATCCAGTGTATTTATGACAGCTAATAAGTGATCCAGTGTATTAATGACAGCTAATAAGTGATCCACTGTATTAATGACAGTTAATAAGTGATCCAGTGTATTAATGACAGCTAATAAGTGATCCAGTTTATTAATGACAGGTAATAAGTGCTCCAGTGTATTAATGACAGCTAATGAGTGCTCCAGTGTATTAATGGCAGCTAATAAGTGATCCAGTGTATTAATGACTGACAGCTAATTACTGCTCCAGTGTATTAATGGCATTTAATAAATGATCCAGTGTATTTATTACAGCTAATTAGTGATCCACTGTATTAATGACAGTTAATAGGTGATCCAGTGCATTAATGACAGTTAATAAATGATCCAGTATATTAATGACAGCTAATAAGTGCTCCAGTTTATTAATGACAGGTAAAAAGTGATCCAGTGTATTAATGACATCTAATAAGTGATCCAGTGTATTAATGACAGCTAATAACTGCTCCAGTGTATTAATGGCAGTTAATAAATGTTTCAGTGTATTTATGACTGCTAATTAGTGATCCAGTGTATTAATGACATCTAATAAGTGATCCACTGTATTAATGACAGTTAATAAGTGATCCAGTAAATTAATGACAGTTAATAAATGATCCAGTATATTAATGACAGCTAATAAGTGCTCCAATGTTTTAATGACAGCTAATAAGTGCTCCAGTGTATTAATGACAGGTAATAAGTGCTCCAGTGTATGAATGACAGCTAATAAGTGATCCAGTGTATTAATGGCAGTTAATAAATGATCCAGTGTATTTATGACAGCTAATAAGTGATCCAGTGTATTAATGGGAGTTAATACGTGATCAGTGTATTTATGACAGCTAATAAGTGATCCAGTGTATTAATGACAGTTAATAAGTGATCAGTGTATTAATGACAGTTAATATGTGATCCAGTGTATTAATGACAGTTAATAAGTGATCAGTGTATTAATGACAGCAAATAAGTGATCCAGTGTATTTATGACAGCTAATAAGTGATCCGGTGTATTAATGACAGCTAATAAGTGATCCAGTGTATTAATGGCAACTAATAAGTGTTCCAGTGTATTAATGACAGTTAATAAATGATCCAGTGTATTTCTGACAGATAATAAGTGATCCAGTGTATTTATGACAGCTAATAAGTGATCCACTGTATTAATGACAGTTAATAAGTGATCCAGTGTATTAATGACAGCCAATAAGTGATCCAGTGTATTAATGACAGTTAATAAGTGATTGGTGTATTAATGACAGCTAATAAGTGATCCAGTGTATTAATGGCAACTAATAAGTGCTCCAGTGTATTAATGGCAATTAAATCAATGATCCAGTGTATTTATGACAGCTAATAAGTGATCCAGTGTATTAATGACAGCTAATAAGTGATCCACTGTATTAATGACAGTTAATAAGTGATCCAGTGTATTAATGACAGCTAATAAGTGCTCCAGTTTATTAATGACAGGTAATAAGTGATCCAGTGTATTAATGACAGCTAATAAGTGCTTCAGTTTATTAATGACAGGTAATAAGTGCTCCAGTGTATTAATGACAGCTAATGAGTGCTCCAGTGTATTAATGGCAGCTAATAAGTGATCCAGTGTATTAATGACTGACAGCTAATTACTGCTCCAGTGTATTAATGGCATTTAATAAATGATCCAGTGTATTTATTACAGCTAATTAGTGATCCACTGTATTAATGACAGTTAATAGGTGATCCAGTGCATTAATGACAGTTAATAAATGATCCAGTATATTAATGACAGCTAATAAGTGCTCCAGTTTATTAATGACAGGTAAAAAGTGATCCAGTGTATTAATGACATCTAATAAGTGATCCAGTGTATTAATGACAGCTAATAACTGCTCCAGTGTATTAATGGCAGTTAATAAATGATCCAGTGTATTTATGACAGCTAATTAGTGATCCAGTGTATTAATGACAGCTAATAAGTGATCCACTGTATTAATGACAGTTAATAAGTGATCCAGTAAATTAATGACAGTTAATAAATGATCCAGTATATTAATGACAGCTAATAAGTGCTCCAATGTATTAATGAGAGCTAATAAGTGCTCCAGTGTATTAATGACAGGTAATAAGTGCTCCAGTTTATTAATGACAGCTAATAAGTGCTCCAGTATATTAATGGCAGCTAATAAGTGATCCAGTGTATTAATGACAGCTAATAAGTGATCCAGTGTATTAATGGCAGTTAATAAATGATCCAGTGTATTTATGACAGCTAATAAGTGATCCAGTGTATTAATGGGAGTTAATACGTGATCAGTGTATTTATGACAGCTAATAAGTGATCCAGTGTATTAATGACAGTTAATAAGTGATCAGTGTATTAATGACAGTTAATATGTGATCCAGTGTATTAATGACAGTTAATAAGTGATCAGTGTATTAATGACAGCTAATAAGTGATCCAGTGTATTTATGACAGTTAATAAGTGATCCGGTGTATTAATGACAGCTAATAAGTGATCCAGTGTATTAATGGCAACTAATAAGTGTTCCAGTGTATTAATGACAGTTAATAAATGATCCAGTGTATTTCTGACAGATAATAAGTGATCCAGTGTATTTATGACAGCTAATAAGTGATCCACTGTATTTATGACAGTTAATAAGTGATCCAGTGTATTAATGACAGTTAATAAATTATCCAGTGTATTAATGACAGCTAATAAGTGCTCCAATGTATTAATAACAGCTAATAAGTGCTCCAGTGTATTAATGACAGGTAATAAGTGCTCCAGTGTATTAATGACAGCTAATACGTGCTCCAGTATATTAATGACAGCTAATAAGTGATCCAGTGTATTAATGACAGCTAATAAGTGATCCAGTGTATTAATGGCAGTTAATAAATGATCCAGTGTATTTATGACAGCTAATAAGTGATCCAGTGTATTAATGGGAGTTAATAAGTGATCAGTGTATTTATGACAGCTAATAAGTGATCCATTGTATTAATGACAGTTAATAAGTGATCAGTGTATTAATGACAGCTAATAAGTGATCAGTGTATTAATGACAGTTAATATGTGATCCAGTGTATTAATGACAGTTAATATGTGATCCAGTGTATTAATGACAGTTAATAAGTGATCAGTGTATTAATGACAGCTAATAAGTGCTCCAGTATATTAATGGCAGCTAATAAGTGATCCAGTGTATTAATGACAGCTAATAAGTGATCCAGTGTATTAATGGCAGTTAATAAATGATCCAGTGTATTTATGACAGCTAATTAGTGATCCAGTGTATTAATGACAGCTAATAAGTGCTCCACTGTATGAATGACAGTTAATAAATGATCCAGTGTATTAATGACAACTAATAAGTGCTCCAGTTTATTAACGACAGGTAATAAGTGATCCAGTGTATTAATGACAGCTAATAAGTGATCCAGTTTATTAATGTCAGGTAATAAGTGATCCAGTTTATTAATGACAGCTAATAAGTGATCCAGTGTATTAATGACAGCTAATAACTGATCCAGTTTATTAATGTCAGGTAATACGTGATCCAGTGTATTAATGACAGTTAATGATATGGAGTTGGGAGCCCAGGTGACTGTGACATATAGACAGAACTGTATGTCTTATGCTGTATAGGCTGTAGATTCTCAGGGAAACCCTGTTCTATACAAAAGGTCTCCCTGTAGTGGCTGAAGCCTAATGCTAGCCCCAGAGATACACAATGTACCATTACACAGCAATTCTTCATCCAACAAAGAATAGAAAATGAACACCTAGATTACGAGTTTAGCGTTAGGAGAGGTGCGGTGCAAACGAGCAGCGCTGGTATTACAGGTTTTTAGAAACCCGGCGTTAACCGCAAAAAAAGTGAGCGAAGAGCAAAATTTTGCTCCACATCTCACCTCAATACCAGCGCTGCTTAAGTCAGCGATGAGCTGGCTGAACGTGCTCGTGCACGATTTCCCCATAGGAATCAATGGGGGAGAGCTGGGTGAAACAAAACCTAACACCTTCAAAAAAGCAGCGTAAAGCTCCTAACGCAGCCCCATTGATTCCTATGGGGAAAAAACATTTATGTCTACACCTAACACCCTAACATGAACCCCGAGTCTAAACACCCCTAATCTTACACTTATTACCCCTAATCTCCCGCCCTCAACATAGCCGACACCTACATTATAATATTAACCCCTAATCTGCCGCTCCGGACACCGCAGCCACCTACATTATAGTTATGAACCCCTAATATGCTGCCCCCAACATCGCCGAACCTTACATTATATTTATTATCCCCTAATGTGAGTTGTCCGAGTTTCCGAGTCTGGCCAAAAAAGGTAACGGTACACCTATACCTGCAAGACTCGTAATACCAGCGGGCGTTAAAAAGAAGGGTTGGGACCGGCCAACACTGCTTTTTAAACCTAACGCAAAACTCGTAATCTAGGTGAAAGTGATTACATCAGAAAAAGTGACCATTCCCAACTGGCTTACTCAGCAATTAGCTTAAAAAAACTTTTCTTCAGTATCCCATGTAATAGCAGCACAATGTGCATATAATAAAGACAACTCACTGTAATGTGCATATAATAAAGGCAATGTGCATATAATAAAGGCAATGTGCTAATAATAAAGACAACTCACTGTAATGCGCATATAATAAAGGCAACACACTGTAATGTGCATGTAATTAAGGCAATGTGCATATAATAAAGACAACTCACTGTAATGTGCATATAATAAAGACAATGTGCATATAATAAAGGCAATGTGCTAATAATAAAGACAACTCACTGTAATGTGCATATAATAAAGACAATTCACTGTAATGTGCATATAATAAAGGCAATGTGCATATAATAAAGGCAATGTGCATATAATAAAGACAACTCACTGTAATGTGCATATAATAAAGGCAACTCACTGTAACGTGCATATAATAAAGGCAACACACTGTAATGTGCATATAATTAAGGCAATGTGCATATAATAAAGGCAATGTGCATATAATAAAGGCAATGTGCATATAATAAAGACAACTCACTGTAACATGCATATAATAAAGACAACTCACTGTAATGTGCATATAATAAAAACAACTCACGGTACTGTGCCTATAATAAAGACAACTCACTGTAATGTGCATATAATAAAAGCAACTCACTGTACTGTGCATATAATAAAGATAACTCACTGTAATGTGCATATAATAAAGGCAACTCACTGTAATGTGCATAAAATAAAGGCAACTCACTGCAATGTGCATATAATAAAGGCAACTCATTGTAATGTGCATATAATAAAGACAACTCATTTTACTGTGCATATAATAAAGGCAACTCACTGTATTGTGCATATAATAAAGACAACTCACTGTACATATAATAAAGACAACTCACTGTACTGTGCATATAATAAAGACAACTCACTGTACTGTGCATATAATAAAGGCAACTCACTGTACTGTGCATATAATAAAGACAACTCACTGTACTGTGCATATAATAAAGACAACTCACTGTACATATAATAAAGACAACTCACTGTACTGAGCATATAATAAAGACAACTCACTGTACTGTGCATATAATAAAGGCAAATCACTGTAATGTGCATATAATAAAGACAACTCACTGTAATGTGCATATAATAAAGACAACGCGCTGTACTGTGCATATAATAAAGGCAACTCACTGTACTGTGCATATAATAAAGGCAATTCACTGTAATGTGCATATAATAAAGACAACTCACTGTGATGTGCATATAATAAAGGCAACTCACTGTAATGTGCATATAATAAAGGCAACTCACTGTAATGTACATATAATAAAGGCAATTTGCATATAATAAAGACAATGTGCATATAATAAAGACAACTCACTGTACTGTGCATATAAAAAAGGCAATGTGAATTTAATAAAGACAACTCACTGTACTGTACAATGTGCATATACAAAGACAACTCACTGTAATGTGCATATAATAAAGGCAATTCACTGTAATGTGCATATAATAAAGGCAACTCACTGTAATGTGCATATAATAAAGGCAATGTGCATATAATAAAGACAACTCACTGTACTGTTCATATAATAAAGACAACCCACTGTAATGTGCATATAATAAAGACAACTCACTGTACTGTGCATATAATAAAGGCAACTCACTGCAATGCGCATATAATAAAGACAATTCACTGTAATGTGCATATAATAAAGGCAATGTGCATATAATAAAGGCAATGTGCATATAATAAAGACAACTCACTGTAATGTGCATATAATAAAGGCAACTCACTGTAATGTGCATATAATAAAGGCAACACACTGTAATGTGCATATAATTAAGGCAATGTGTATATAATAAAGGCAATGTGCATATAATAAAGACAACTCACTGTAATGTGCATATAATAAAGACAACTCACTGTAATGTGCATATAATAAAAACAACTCACGGACTGTGCCTATAATAAAGACAACTCACTGTAATGTGCATATAATAAAAGCAACTCACTGTACTGTGCATATAATAAAGAGAACTCACTGTAATGTGCATATAATAAAGGCAACTCACTGTAATGTGCATAAAATAAAGGCAACTCACTGCAATGTGCATATAATAAAGGCAACTCTTTATAATGTGCATATAATAAAGACAACTCACTGTAATGTGCATATAATAAAGGCAACTCACTGTAATGTGTATATAATAAAGACAACTCACTGCAATGTGCATATAATAAAGGCAACTCACTGTACTGTGCATATAATAAAGGCAACTCATTTTACTGTGCATATAATAAAGGCAACTCACTGTACTGTGCATATAATAAAGACAACTCACTGTACATATAATAAAGACAACTCACTGTACTGTGCTTATAATAAAGACAACTCACTGTACTGTGCATATAATAAAGGCAAATCACTGTAATGTGCATATAATAAAGGCAACTCACTGTACTGTGCATATAATAAAGGCAACTCACTGTAATGTGCATATAATAAAGACAACACGCTGTACTGTGCATATAATAAAGGCAACTCACTGTACTGTGCATATAATAAAGGCAACTCACTGTAATGTGCATATAATAAAGACAACTCACTGTGATGTGCATACAATAAAGGCAACTCACTGTAATGTGCATATAATAAAGGCAACTCACTGTAATGTACATATAATAAAGGCAATTTGCATATAAAAAAGACAATTCACTGTGATGTGCATATAATAAAGACAACTCACTGTACTGTGCATATAAAAAAGGCAATGTGAATTTAATAAAGACAACTCACTGTACTGTACAATGTGCATATAAAAAGACAACTCACTGTAATGTGCATATAATAAAGGCAATTCACTGTAATGTGCATATAATAAAGGCAACTCACTGTAATGTGCATATAATAAAGGCAATGTGCATATAATAAAGACAACTCACTGTACTGTGCATATAATAAAGACAACCCACTGTAATGTGCATATAATAAAGACAACTCACTGTACTGTGCATATAATAAAGGCAACTCACTGCAATGTGCATATAATAAAGACAACTCACTGTAATGTGCATATAATAAAGGCAATGTGCATATAATAAAGACAACTCACTGTAATGTGCATATAATAAAGACAACTCACTGTACTGTGCATATAATAAAGACAACTCACTGTACTGTGCATATAATAAAGGCAACTCACTGTGATGTGCATATAATAAAGACAACTCACTGTACTGTGCATATAATGAAGGCAACTCACTGTGATGTGCATATAATAAGACATCTCACTGTGATGTGCATATAATAAAGACAACTCACTGAGATGTGCATATAATAAAGACAACTCACTGTACTGTGCATATAATAAAGACAACTCACTGTGATGTGCATATAATAAAGACAACTCACTGTAATGTGCATATAATAAAGACAACTCACTGTACTGTGCATATAATAAAGATAACTCACTGTAATGTGCATATAATAAAGACAATGTGCATATAATAAAGGCAATGTGCATATAAAAAGACAGCTCACTGTAATATGTATATAATAAAGGCAACTCACTAATGTGCATATAATAAAGACAACTCACTGTAATGTGCATATAATAAAGACAACTCACTGTACATATAATAGAGGCAACTCACTGTAATGTGCATATAATAAAGCAACTCACTGTAATGTGCATATAATAAAGACAACTCACTGTAATGTGTATATAATAAAGGCAACTCACTGTAATGTGCATATAATACAGAAAACCCACTGTAATGTGTATATATTAAAGACAACCCACTGTAATGTGCATATAATAAAGACAACCCACTGTAATGTGCATATAATAAAGACAACTCACTGTACATATAATAGAGGCAACTCACTGTAATGTGCATATAATAAAGGCAACTCACTGTAATGTACATATAATAAAGGCAACTCACTCTAATGTACATATAATAAAGGCATTGTGCATATAATAAAGACAACTCACTGTACTGTGCATATAATAAAGACAATTCACTGTGATGTGCATATAATAAAGACAATTCACTGTAATGTGCATATAATAAAGACAACTCACTGTACTGTGCATATAATAAAGACAATTCACTGTAATGTGCATATAATAAAGGCAACTTACTGTAATGTGCATATAATAAAGGCAACTCATTTTACTGTGCATATAATAAAGGCAACTCACTGTAATGTGCATATAATAAAGACAACTCACTGTACTGTACAATGTGCATATAAAAAGACAACTCACTGTACTGTGCATATAATAAAGGCAACTCACTGTACTGTGCATATAATAAAGACAATTCACTGTGATGTGCATATAATAAAGACAACTCACTGTACTGTGCATATAATAAAGGCAATGTGAATATAATAAAGACAACTCACTGTACTGTGCATATAATAAAGACAACTCACTGTACTGTGCATATAATAAAGGCAACTCACTGCAATGTGCATATAATAAAGACAACTCACTGTAATGTGTATATAATAAAGGCAATGTGCATATAAAAAAGACAAGTCACTGTACTGTGCATATAATAAAGACAACTCACTGCAATGTGCATATAATAAAGGCAAATCACTGTAATGTGCATATAATAAAGGGAAATCACTGTAATGTGCATATAATAAAGGCAACTCACTGTACTGTGCATATAATAAAGGCAACTCACTGTAATGTGCATATAATAAAGACAACTCGCTGAACTGTGCATATAATAAAGGCAACTCACTGTACTGTGCATATAATAAAGGCAACTCACTGTAATGTGCATATAATAAAGACAACTCACTGTGATGTGCATACAATAAAGGCAACTCACTGTAATGTGCATATAATAAAGGCAACTCACTGTAATGTACATATAATAAAGGCAATTTGCATATAATAAAGACAATTCACTGTGATGTGCATATAATAAAGACAACTCACTGTACTGTGCATATAAAAAAGGCAATGTGAATTTAATAAAGACAACTCACTGTACTGTACAATGTGCATATAAAAAGACAACTCACTGTAATGTGCATATAATAAAGGCATTTCACTGTAATGTGCATATAATAAAGGCAATGTGCATATAATAAAGACAACTCACTGTACTGTGCATATAATAAAGACAACCCACTGTAATGTGCATATAATAAAGACAACTCACTGTACTGTGCATATAATAAAGGCAACTCACTGCAATGTGCATATAATAAACACAACTCACTGTAATGTGCATATAATAAAGTCAACTCACTGTACTGTGCATATAATAAAGGCAACTCACTGTACTGTGCATATAATAAAGACAACTCACTGTACTGTGCATATAATAACGACAACTCACTGTGATGTGCATATAATAAAGGCAACTCACTGTGATGTGCATATAATAAGACATCTCACGGTGATGTGCATATAATAAAGACAACTCACTGTGATGTGCATATAATAAAGACAACTCACTGTAATGTGTATATAATAAAGACAACTCACTGTGATGTGCATATAATAAAGACAACTCACTGTAATGTGCATATAATAAAGACAACTCACTGTACTGTGCATATAATAAAGATAACTCAATGTAATGTGCATATAATAAAGACAATGTGCATATAATAAAGGCAATGTGCATATAAAAAGACAGCTCACTGTAATGTGCATATAATAAAGACAACTCACTGTACATATAATAGAGGCAACTCACTGTAATGTGCATATAATAAAGGCAACTTACTGTAGTGTGCATATAATAAAGACAACTCACTGTACTGTGCATATAATAAAGGCAACTTACTGTAGTGTGCATATAATAAAGGCAACTCACTAATGTGCATATAATAAAGACAACTCACTGTAATGTGCATATAATAAAGACAACTCACTGTACATATAATAGAGGCAACTCACTGTAATGTGCATATAATAAAGACAACTCACTGTAATGTGTATATAATAAAGGCAACTCACTGTAATGTGCATATAATACAGAAAACCCACTGTAATGTGCATATATTAAAGACAACCCACTGTAATGTGCATATAATAAAGACAACCCACTTTAATGTGCATATAATAAAGACAACTCACTGTAATGTGCATATAATAAAGACAACTCACTGTACATATAATAGAGGCAACACACTGTAATGTGCATATAATAAAGGCAACTCACTCTAATGTACATATAATAAAGGCAACTCACTGTAATGTACATATAATAAAGGCAATGTGCATATAATAAAGACAACTCACTGTACTGTGCACATAATAAAGACAATTCACTGTGATGTGCATATAACAAAGTCAACTCACTGTACTGTGCATATAATAAAGGCAATGTGAATATAATAAAGACAACTCACTGTACTGTGCATATAATAAAGACAACTCACTGTACTGTGCATATAATAAAGGCAACTCACTGTGATGTGCATATAATAAAGGCAACTCACTGTAATGTGCATATAATAAAGACAACTCACTGTACTGTGCATATAATAAAGGCAACTCACTGTGATGTGCATATAATAAAGGCAACTCACTGTACTGTGCATATAATAAAGGCAATGTGCATATAATAAAGACAACTCACTGTACTGTGCATATAATAAAGACAACTCACTGCAATGTGCATATAATAAAGGCAACCTGTAATGTGCATATAATAAAGACAACTCACTGTAATGTGCATAGAATAAAGGCAATGTGCATATAATAAAGCCAACTCACTGTAATGTGCATATAATAAAGACAACTCATTGCAATGTGCATATAATAAAGGCAATGTGCATATAATAAAGACAACTCCCGGTACTGTGCATATAATAAAGACAACTCACTGTAATGTGCATATAATAAAGGCAACTCACTGCAATGTGCATATAATAAAGGCAACTCACTGCAATGTGCATATAATAAAGGCAACTCACTGTAATGTGCATATAATAAAGGCAATGTGCATATAATAAAGACAACTCACTGTAATGTGCATATAATAAAGGCAATGTGCATATAATAAAGACAACTCACTGTAATGTGCATATAATAAAGGCAATGTGCATATAATAAAGACAACTCACTGTAATGTGCATATAATAAAGGCAATGTGCATATAATAAAGGCAACTCACTGTACTGTGCAAATAATAAAGGCAACTCACTGTACTGTGCATATAATAAAGGCAACTTACTGTAGTGTGCATATAATAAAGACAACTCACTGTACTGTGCATATAATAAAGGCAACTCACTGTACTGTGCATATAATAAAGGCAATGTGCATATAATAAAGACAACTCACTGTACTGTGCATATAATAAAGACAACTCACTGTAATGTACATATAATAAAGGCAACTTACTGTAGTGTGCATATAATAAATACAACTCACTGTACAGTGCATATAATAAAGGCAACTCACTGTAATGTGCATATAATAGACAACTCACTGTAATGTGCATATAATAAAGGCAACTCAATGTACTGTGCATATAATAAAGACAACTTACTGTACTGTGCATACAATAAAGGCAACTCACTGTACTGTGCATATAATAAAGGCAATGTGCATATAATAAAGACAACTTACTGTACTGTGCATATAATAAAGACAACTCACTGTAATGTACATATAATAAAGGCAACTCACTGTACTGTGCATATAATAAAGGCAACTCACTGTACTGTGCATATAATAAAGGCAATGTGCATATAATAAAGACAACTCACTGTACTGTGCATATAATAAAGACAACTCACTGTAATGTGCATATAATAAAGGCAACTCACTGTAATGTGCATATAATAAAGACAACTCACTGTAATGTGCATATAATAAAGGCAATGTGCATATAATAAAGACAACTCGCTGTACTGTGCATATAATAAAGACAACTCACTGTAATGTACATATAATAAAGGCAACTCACTGTAATGTGCATATAATAGACAACTCACTGTAATGTGCATATAATAAAGACAACTCACTGTAATGTGCATATAATAAAGGCAATGTGCATATAATAAAGACAACTCACTGTAATGTGCATATAATAAAGGCAACTCACTGTACTGTGCATATAATAAAGGCAACTTACTGTAATGTGCATATAATAAAGACAACTCACTGTACTGCGCATATAATAAAGGCAACTCACTGTAATGTGCATATAATAAAGGCAACTCACTGTACTGTGCATATAATAAAGGCAATGTGCATATAATAAAGACAATTCACTGTACTGTGCATATCATAAAGACAACTCACTGTAATGTACATATAATAAAGGCAACTCACTGTACTGTGCATATAATAAAGGCAACTCACTGTAATGTGCATATAATAAAGACAATGTGCATATAATAAAGACAACTCACTGTACTGTGCATATAATAAAGACAACTCACTGTAATGTACATATAATAAAGGCAACTCACTGTACTGTGCATATAATAAAGGCAACTCACTGTAATGTGCATATAATAGATAACTCACTGTAATGTGCATATAATAAAGGCAACTCACTGTACTGTGCATATAATAAAGACAACGTACTGTACTGTGCATACAATAAAGGCAACTCACTGTACTGTGCATATAATAAAGACAACTCACTGTAATGTGCATATAATAAAGGCAACTCACTGTACTTTGCATATAATAAAGGCAACGTGCATATAATAAAAAAGACAACTCACTGTACTGTGCATATAATAAAGGCAACTCACTGTAATGTGCATATAATAAAGACAACTCACTGTAATGTGCATATAATAAAGGCAGCTCACTGTAATGTGCATATAATAAAGACAACTCACTGTAATGTACATATAATAAAGGCAACTCACTGTAATGTGTATATAATAAAGACAACTAAGTGTAATGTGCATATAATAAAGGCAAATCACTGTAATGTGCATATAATAAAGGCAACTCACTGTACTGTGCATATATAATAAAGGCAACTCACTGTAATGTGCATATAATAAAGGCAACTCACTGTAATGTGCATATAATAAAGACAACTCACTGTACTGTGCATATAATAAAGGCAACTCACTGTAATGTGCATATAATAAAGGCAACTCACTGTAATGTGTATATAATAAAGACAACTAACTGTAATGTGCATATAATAAAGGCAACTCACTGTAATGTGCATATAATAAAGGCAACTCACTGTAATGTGTATATAATAAAGACAACTCACTGTACTGTGCATATAATAAAGACAACTAACTGTAATGTGCATATAATAAAGGCAACTCACTGTACTGTGCATATAATAAAGGCAACTCACTGTAATGTGCATATAATAAAGGCAATTCACTGTAACATCGCTCTGCAAATGCAATAAGAATATATTCATAAAGAAAGAGCTTACCTCTTCTTTGTGATGGATTTCCTGGGTGTTTGTGTCAGTTCTTCAGCCTTGTACAGGCTGGTGTATGTCTCTTCTGGCTTCCTGCCTCTCCTACACATGAGGCTGGGTGCAGATATGGTGTGAGGGGTGCAGATGGCAGCAGATAAAGCCAAGAGAAAGTCCTGTGCAGTGCCAACCCCCCTGCACCACACAGAGCTGGTTAGTCCCAGTGCACCACACAGTGTAACAATTACTGCCCAGTGCACCACACAGTTCTCTTCACCTCATTGACTTGTGCAACCCACACACTGCACCAAACTACCTGAAATAATAAGCTCTGTAGTATCCTAGTTCTAGTTATGGATCAGACAGTTGTCAGCCTTGTGTACACTATTAGTTACTGTCTGTCCCACTGCATCAGACAGTACTAGTTACTAAATATAACAGCTAGTCCACATTGCACCCCACAGCACCCCTAAAGTACTTACTGCTAGGCATCAACAGTTCCTATACACTGCACCCCCAATGTACCCACTGCTAGGCATCAAATGTTCCTATACACTGCACCACACTAACATTACAGCCCCCCGTCACTACCCCACAATCACCAGCACCCTGTTTGCCCTGCACCAAAACTGTCTTATTCACCCTCACTTGGCACCTCACCCCAGCACTCTCTCCCTGCCTGACACCTCTCCTCAGCACTCTCTCCCTGCCTGACACCTCTCTTCAGCACATTCCCTACACTGCACCACACCTCTCTTCCAGCACTGCCTCTGTACACAAAGCCACACATTGCTCTCCTCCCCTCAGCTGCCTGATGCACAGAGCTGTCTGCTCTGTTCTATCCTCCTCTCATTCACCCAAACACACACAGACTGCAGCCCAGCCCCTGACTGTAAGTCAGAGGGGAAACCTCCTGCCTGCTTAGACACTCCCTCACCCCTCCCTAAAGGACAATCCTATTATATTAAAGAAGCCCTAGCCTGTACCAGACACAATGTGTTAGATTATGATGAATGCTGCCAAGTTGTTCTTGCATTAACAAGGGGATCTCATTCCAATGCGTTGCCCAGAGTTATCTGCTTTATCACATATGCTCCCTAATGCCATTGTAATTACACATATACGTGATAAGCACATGTATATGAAACAGCATAGTGGTGCATTAATGTTATCAGACTGAAAATGTATTATTATACAACATGGCTGCTACACCACACAGTATGTTCAAAAATAAACAAACAAATAATGTTGTTTTTTTATATTGACACCGTAACAGTTTTTACATTAATGGTACATATTATTGACTCCAGCACTTATGGCCCTGATTATAGCTATAGCTTTCCACAATGTCCTTCATACAATATGATTCTCTAAAGGCAAATTTTACTTTTCAGTCGTGCATCTCGCCATGGGGTATACCCTATTATTCTGTAGGAAAAGGAGAGACACCTACACTACAGAATAGTGTAAAATAAAAAGAAATAAAATAAAAAACATATGGCTAGATTACGAGTTTTGCGTTATGAGCTGTGCGGTGCTAACTTGCACGATATTGTCACCGCTCACTTTCCTAGAGCGCTGGTATTACAGGTTTTTACAAACCCTGCGTTAACAGGCAAGAAGTGAGCATAGAGCAAAATTGAGCTCCATACCGCACTCCAATACCAGCGCTGCTGATAGCTGTGGTAAGCTGGTTGTACATGCTCGTGCACGATTTTCCCAAAGACATCAATGGGGAGAGCCGGCTGAAAAAAAGTTTAACACCTGCAATAAAGCAGCGTAAAGCTCTGTAACGCAGCCCCATTGATTGGGGAAACAAAATGTATGTTTACACCTAACATGAACCCCAAGTCTAAACACCCCTAATCTTACACTTATTAACCCCTAATCTGCCACCCCCGACACCTACATTATACTTATTAACCCCTAATCTGCCACTCC
The DNA here is from genome assembly GCF_027579735.1 of Bombina bombina. Lineage (NCBI taxonomy): Eukaryota > Metazoa > Chordata > Amphibia > Anura > Bombinatoridae > Bombina > Bombina bombina. The sequence goes on along the minus strand of NC_069505.1, from coordinate 242,185,168 downwards.
GGACATTGCCAACACCTTCATTTTACTTATTAAATTATTACTTATTTACATTATACTTATTAACCCCTAATCTGGCTAATCATTGCCAACACCTATATTTTACTTATTAACCCCTAATCTGCCGCTCCGGACATCGCCGCCACTATAATAAACATATTAGCCCCTAAACCGCTGCACTCCCGCCTCGCAAACAATAGTTAAATATTATTAACCCCTAATCTGCCACCCCTAACATTGCCGCCACCTATCTACATTTATTAACCCTAATCTGCCGCCCCCAACGTCGCCACCACTATACTAAAGTTATTAAACCCCTAAACCTAAGTCTAACCCTAACCCTAACACCCCCTAACTTAAATATAATTAAAATAAATCTAAATAAAACTTACTAATAATAACTAAATAATTCCTATTTAAAACTAAAAACTTGCTTGTAAAATAAACCCTAAGCTAGCTATAATATATCTAATAGTTACATTGTAGTTATCTTAGGGTTTATTTTTATTTTAAAGGCAAGTTTGTATTTATTTTAACTAGGTAGAATAGTTATTAACTATTTACTAACTACCTAGCTAAAATAAATACAAATTGACCTGTAAAATAAAACCTAACCTGTTTTACACTAACACCAAACCTAACCCTACAATTATATAAATTCCCTAAATTAAATACAATTAACTTTACAGAAAATAAAAAACAAATTACAAGATCTTTAAACTGATTACACCTAATCTAATAGCCCTATTAAAATAAAAAAAAGCCCACCCAAAAAAAAAACCTAGCCTAAACTACCAATAGCCCTTAAAAGGGCCTTTTGCAGGGCATTGCCCCAAATAAATCAGCTCTTTTACCTGTAAAAAAAAAAAATACAAACAACCCCCCAACAGTAAAACCCACCATTTAAATGTAACTCATTTTGTGTACAAAGTCTTTCAATAAAAACTACACTTGAGTCTTTTGTGCGCTCTCTCTTCTTATTTTTACATGCCAGTAAAATAAAAATAAATCCTAAAATAGCTAAAATATAATTATTATTTATATTGTAGCTATATTAGGGTTTATTTTATAGGTAAGTATTTAATTTTAAATAGGATTAATTTATATAATAATAGAAATATTATTTAGATTTATTTAATTAATATTTAAGTTAGGGGTGTGTTAGGTTTAGTGTTAGACTTAGGCTTAGGGGTTAATAAATTTATTACAGTGGCGGCGGTGTAGGGGGGGCAGGATAGGGGTTAATAAATTTATTATAGTTGTATGTAGTATATTATCATATAGTGTAAAGACTTCTACTTGCACATGTGTGTGTACAGCACTGGTAAACAATGTATGCACAGACATAGCTTTATGTAGTATATTATCATATAGTGTGAAGAACTCTGCTTGTACATTTGTGTGTACAGCACTGGTAAACAATGCATGCACAGACATAGTTGTATGTAGTATATTATCATATAGTGTGAAGAACTCTGCTTGCACATTTGTGTGCACAGCACTAGTAAACAATGTATGCACAGACATAGTTGTATGTAGTATATTATCATATAGTGTAAAGAACTCTGCTTGCACATTTGTGTGTACAGCACTGGTAAACAAAGTATGCACAGACATAGCTGTATGTAGTATATTATCATATAGTGTGAAGAACTCTGCTTGCACACATTTATGTGTACAGCACTGGTAAACAATGTATGCACAGACATAGCTGTATGTAGTATATTATCATATAGTGTGAAAAACTCTGCTTGCACATTTGTGTGTACAGCACTGGTAAAAAATGTGTGCACAGACATAGCTGTATGTAGTATATTAGCATATAGTGTAAAGACTTCTGCTTGCACACATGTGTGTACAGCACTGGTAAACAATGTATACACAGACATAGCTGTATGTAGTATATTATCATATAGTGTAAAGAACTCTGCTTGCACATTTGTGTGTAGAGCACTGGTAAACAATGTATGCACGGACATAGCTGTATGTAGTATATTATCATATAGTGTAAAGACTTCTGCTTGCACACATGTGTGTGTACAGCACTGGTAAACAATGTATGCACAGACATAGCTGTATGTAGTATATTATCATATAGTGTGAAGATCTCTGCTTGCACACATTTGTGTGTACAGCACTGGTAAACAATGTGTGCACAGACATAGCTGTATGTAGTATATTATCATATAGTGTAAAGAACTCTGCTTGCACATTTGTGTGTAGAGCACTGGTAAACAATGTATGCACAGACATAGCTGTATGTAGTATATTATCATATAGTGTAAAGACTTCTGCTTGCACACATGTGTGTGTACAGCACTGGTAAACAATGTATGCACAGACATAGCTGTATGTAGTATATTATCATATAGTGTAAAGACTTCTGCTTGCACACATGTGTGTGTACAGCACTGGTAAACAATGTATGCACAGACATAGCTGTATGTAGTATATTATCATATAGTGTGAAGACCTCTGCTTGCACACATTTGTGTGTACAGCACTGGTAAACAATGTGTGCACAGACATAGCTGTATGTAGTATATTATCATATAGTGTGAAGAACTCTGCTTGCACATTTGTGTGCACAGCACTGGTAAACAATGTATGCACAGACATAGTTGTATGTAGTATATTATCATATAGTATAAAGAACTCTGCTTGCACATTTGTGTGTACAGCACTGGTAAACAATGTATGCACAGACATAGCTGTATGTAGTATATTATCATATAGTGTGAAAAACTCTGCTTGCACACATTTATGTGTACAGCACTGGTAAACAATGTATGCACAGACATAGCTGTATGTAGTATATTATCATATAGTGTGAAGAGCTCTGCTTGCACATTTGTGTGTACAGCACTGGTAAACAATGTGTGCACAGACATAGCTGTATGTAGTATATTAGCATATAGTGTAAAGACTTCTGCTTGCACACATGTGTGTACAGCACTGGTAAACAATGTATGCACATACATAGCTGTATGTAGTATATTATCATATAGTGTAAAGAACTCTGCTTGCACATTTGTGTGTAGAGCACTGGTAAACAATGTATGCACATACATAGCTGTATGTAGTATATTATCATATAGTGTAAAGACTTCTGCTTGCACACATGTGTGTGTACAGCACTGGTAAACAATGTATGCACAGACATAGCTGTATGTAGTATATTATCATATAGCCCCGCAAAGGGCCCTGTTCAGGGCTGGTAAGGTAAAAGAGCTTGTAACTTTTTTAATTTAGAATAGGGTAGGGAATTTTTTATTTTGGGGGGCTTTGTTATTTCATTAGGGGGCTTAGAGTAGGTGTAATTAGTTTAAAATTGTTGTAATATTTTTCTTATGTTTGTAAATATTTTTTTATTTTCTGTAACTTAGTTCTTTTTTATTTTTTGTACTTTAGCTAGTTTATTTAATTGTATTTATTTGTAGGAATTGTGTTTAATTAATTTATTGATAGTGTAGTGTTAGGTTAATTGTAGGTAATTGTAGGTAGTTTATTTAATTATTTTATTGATAGGGTAGTGTTAGGTTTAATTATAACTTAGGTTAGGATTTATTTTACAGGTAAATTTGTTATTATTTTAACTAGGTAACTATTAAATAGTTCTTAACTATTTAATAGCTATTGTACCTGGTTAAAATAATTACAAAGTTGCCTGTAAAATAAATATTAATCCTAAAATAGCTATAATATAATTATAATTTATATTGTAGCTATATTAGGATTTATTTTACAGGTAAGTATTTAGCTTTAAATAGGAATAAGTTATTTAATAAGAGTTAATTTATTTCGTTAGATAAATATTATATTTAACTTAGGGGGGTGTTAGTGTTAGGGTTAGACTTAGCTTTAGGGGTTAATACATTTATTAGAATAGCGGTGAGCTCCGATCGGAAGATTAGGGGTTAATAATTGAAGGTAGGTGTCGGCGATGTTAGGGAGGGCAGATTAGGGGTTAATACTATTTATGATAGGGTTAGTGAGGCGGATTAGGGGTTAATAACTTTATTATAGTAGCGCTCAGGTCCGCTTGGCAGATTAGGGGTTAATAAGTGTAGGCAGGTGTCGGCGACGTTGTGGGGGGCAGGTTAGGGGTTAATAAATATAATATAGGGGTCGGCGGTGTTAGGGGTAGCAGATTAGGGGTACATAGGGAGAACGTAGGTTGCGGCGGTTTACGGAGCGGCAGATTAGGGGTTAAAAAAAATATGCAGGGGTCAGCGATAGCGGGGGCGGCAGATTAGGGGTTAATAAGTGTAAGGGTAGGGGTGTTTAGACTCGGGGTACATGTTAGGGTGTTAGGTGCAGACGTAGGAAGTGTTTCCCCATAGGAAACAATGGGGCTGCGTTAGGAGCTGAACGCTGCTTTTTTGCAGGTGTTAGGTTTTTTTTCAGCTCAAACAGTCCCATTGTTTCCTATGGGAGAATCGTGCACGAGCACGTTTTTGAGGCCGGCCGCGTCCGTAAGCAACTCTGGTATCGAGAGTTGAATTTGCGGTAAAAATTCTCTACGCTCCTTTTTTGGAGCCTAACGCAGCATTTGTTTGAACTCTCGATACCAGAGTTAATTTTATGGTGCGGCCAGAAAAAAGCCCGCGGAGCGTTAACAGCCCTTTTACCGCCGAACTCCAAATCTAGGCCTTAATGAGCTAAGGTGCCAGAGAGAGCGGACCTCATTAGCTTATCTTTCTATATTTACACAAACTTGTTCAAATCTTATCTCTCTATACACAGTGACTCTTTTATATAACTAGCACATATGTATAGAATTTTTTAGTAAATGTGGTGATAAAACAGGCAAAACAACTATTTAAAAAAACAAAATAAAAGTAAAAGATCTCTTTGCAAACAAAAAGGGATCACTGGGAACTCATTAAAGGGGAAAGACAAATAGTACGCTATCCCTTTAAATGGAGCACTGACACAAAGTTTGAACTGTAAGGGCATCAGGGAGAGGGTGAATGATGTGTACGGGGTGATGATCTATGGGGGGGTAATATGTAAGGGGTGATGATCTATGAGGAGAGCAGGGTGAGAGTGGGTGATGTGTAAGGGGTGAGGATCTATGAGGGGAGCAGGGTTAGAGTGGGTGATGTGTAAGGGGTGAGGATCTATGAGGGGAGCAGGGTGAGAGTGGGTGATGTGTAAGGGGTGATTATCTATGGGTGATGCAGGGTGAGAGTGGGTGATGTGTAAGGGGTGAGGATCTATGGGGGAGCAGGATGAGGGGGTTGAAGTGTAAGGTGTGATGATCTATGAGGGGAGCAGGGTGAGAGTGGGTGATGTGTAAGGGGTGAGGATCTATGAGGGGAGCAAGGTGAGAGTGGGTGATGTGTAAGGGGTGATGATCTATGAGGGGAGCAGGGTGAGAGTGGGTGATGTGTAAGGGGTGAGGATCTATGGGTGATGCAGGGTGAGAGTGGGTGATGTGTAAGGGGTGAGGATCTATGGGTGATGCAGGGTGAGAGTGGGTGACGTGTAAGGGGTGAGGATCTATGGGTGATGCAGGGTGAGAGTGGGTGATGTGTAAGGGGTGATGATCTATTGGGGGAGCAGGGTGAGGGTGGGTGATGTGTAAGGGGTGAGGATCTATGGGGGATGTAGGGTGAGAGTTGGTGATGTGTAAGGGGTGATGATATATTGGGGAGCAGGGTGAGGGGGTTGAAGTGTAAGGGGTGATGATCTATGAGGGGAGCAGGGTGAGAGTGGGTGATGTTTAAGGGGTGAGGATCTATGGGTGATGCAGTGTGAGAGTGGGTGATGTGTAAGGGGTGAGGATCTATGGGTTATGCAGGGTGAGAGTGGGTGATGTGTAAGGGGTGAGGATCTATGGGTGATGCAGGGCGAGAGTGGGTGATGTGTAAGGGGTGAGGATATATAAGGGGAGCAGGGTGAGGGAGGGTAATGTGTAAGGGGTGAGGATCTATGGGGGAGCAGGGTGAGGGGGTTGAAGTGTAAGGTGTGATGATCTATGAGGGGAGCAGGGTGAGAGTGGGTGATGTGTAAGGGGTGATGATCTATGAGGGGAGCAAGGTGAGAGTGGGTGATGTGTAAGGGGTGATGATCTATGAGGGGAGCAGGGTGAGAGTGGGTGATGTGTAAGGGGTGAGGATCTATGGGTGATGCAGGGTGAGAGTGGGTGATGTGTAAGGGGTGATGATCTATTAGGGGAGCAGGGTGAGGGTGGGTGATGTGTAAGGGGTGAGGATCTATGGGGGATGTAGGGTGAGAGTTGGTGATGTGTAAGGGGTGATGATATATTGGGGAGCAGGGTGAGGGGGTTGAAGTGTAAGGGGTAATGATCTATGAGGGGAGCAGGGTGAGAGTGGGTGATGTTTAAGGGGTGAGGATCTATGGGTGACGCAGTGTGAGAGTGGGTGATGTGTAAGGGGTGAGGATCTATGGGTTATGCAGGGTGAGAGTGGGTGATGTGTAAGGGGTGAGGATCTATGGGTGATGCAGGGCGAGAGTGGGTGATGTGTAAGGGGTGAGGATATATAAGGGGAGCAGGGTGAGGGAGGGTAATGTGTAAGGGGTGAGGATCTATGAGATGAGCAGAATGAGAGTGGGTTATGTGTAAGGGGTGATTATGAGGGGAGGAGGGTGAGGGTGGATTATGTGTAATGGCCGGGGTGAGGATATATTGGGGGAGCAGAGTGAGGGGGGATAAGTAAGGGGTGAGGATCTATGAGGGATGCAGGAGCGGGTGAGTGATGTGTAAGGGGTGAGTATCTATTGGGGAGAAGGGTGAGGGTGGGATATGTGTAAGGGGTGAGTATCTATTGGGGGAGCAGGGTGAGGGTGGGATATGTGTAAGGGGTGAGGATCTATTGGGGGAGCAGGGTGAGGGGGAATGTGTAAGGGGTGAGAATCTATTGGGGAAGCAGGGTGAGGGGGGATGTGTAATGGGTGAGAATCTATTGGGGGAGCAGGGTGAGGGGGAGATGTGTAAGGGGTGAGAATCTATTGGGGAAGCAGGGTGAGGGGGGATGTGTAAGGGGTGAGGATCTATTGGGGGAGCATAGTGAGAGTGGGGGATGTGTAAGGGGTGAGGATCTATTAGGAAACAAGGTGAGGAGGGTAATGTGTAAGGGGTGAGGATTTATTGGGGGAGCAGGGTGAAGAGGGATATGTAAGGGGTGAGGATCTATGAGGGATGTAGGAGAGGGTGAGTGATGTGTAAGGGGTGAGTAGCTATTGGGGGAGCAGGGTGAGGGTGGGATATGTGTAAGGGGTGAGGATTTACTGGGGGAGCAGGTTGAGGGTGGATGATGTGTAAGGGGTGAGGATTTATTGGGGGAGCAGGGTGAGGGGGGATGTGTAAGGGGTGAGGATCTATTGGGGGAGCAGAGTGAGAGTGGGGGATGTGTAAGGGGTGAGGATCTATTAGGGAACAAGGTGAGGGGGATGTGTAAGGGGTGAGGATCTATTGGGGGAGTAGAGTGAGAGTGGGGGATGTGTAAGGGTGAGGATTTATTGGGGGAGCATGTTGAGGGTGGATGATGTGTAAGGGGTGAGGATTTATTGGGGGAGCAGGGTGAGGGGGGATGTGTAAGGGGTGAGGATCTATTGGGGGAGCAGAGTGAGAGTGGGGGATGTGTAAGGGGTGAGGATCTATTAGGGAACAAGGTGAGGGGGATGTGTAAGGGGTGATGATCTATTGGGGGAGTAGAGTGAGAGTGGGGGATGTGTAAGGGGAGAGGATCTATTAGGGAACAAGGTGAGGGGGATGTGTAAGGGGTGAGGAACTATTGGGGGAGTAGAGTGAGAGTGGGGGATGTGTAAGGGGTGAGGATCTATTGGGGGAGCAGGGTGAGGGGGGATGTGTAAGGGGTGAGGATCTATTGGGGGAGCAGAGTGAGAGTGGGGGATGTGTAAGGGGTGATGATCTATTAGGGAACAAGGTGAGGAGGATATGTAAGGGGTGAGGATCTATTGGGGGAGTAGAGTGAGAGTGGGGAATGTGTAAGGGGTGAGGATCTATTAGGGAACAAGGTGAGGGAGATGTGTAAGGGATGAGGGTCTATTGGGGGAGTAGATTGAAAGTGAGGGATGTGTAAGGGGTGAGGATCTATTGGGGGAGTAGAGTGATAGTGGGGGATGTGTAAGGGGTGAGGATCTATTAGGGAACAAGGTGAGGGGTGTGTTTAAGGGGTGAGGATCTATTGGGGGAGTAGAGTGAGAGTGGGGCATGTGTAAGGGGTGAGGATCTATTAGGGAACAAGGTGAGGGGATGTGTAAGGGGTGAGGATATTTTGGGGGAGTAGAGTGAGATTGGGGGATGTGTAAGGGGAGAGGATCTATTAGGGAACAAGGTGAGGGGGATGTGTAAGTGGTGAGGGTCTATTGGGGGAGTAGAGTGAAAGTGGGTGATGTGTAAGGGGTGAGGATATTTTGGGGGAGCAGGTTGAGAGTGGATGATGTGTAAGGGGTGAGGATTTATTGGGGGAGCAGGGTGAGGGGGGATGTGTAAGGGTTGAGGATCTATTGGGGCAGCAGAATGAGAGTGGGGGACGTGTAAGGGGTGAGGATCTATTAGGGAACAAGGTGAGGGGGATGTGTAAGGGGTGAGGATCTATTGGGGGAGTAGAGTGAGAGTGGGCTATGTGTAAGGGGTGAGGATTTATTGGGGGAGCAGGGTGATGTGTAAGGGGTGAGGATCTATTAGGGAACAAGGTGAGGGGGGTGATGTGTAAAGGGTGAGGATCTATTGGGGGAGCAGGGTGAGGGTGTGTGTGTGTAAGGGGTGAGCATCTATTGGGGGAGCAGAGTGAGAGTGGGGGATGTGTAAGGGGTGAGGATCTATTAGGAAACAAGGTGAGGGGGATGTGTAAGGGGTGAGGATCTATTGGGGGAGTAGAGTGAGAGTGGGGGATGTGTAAGGGGTGAGGATTTATTGGGGGAGCAGAGTGAGAGTGGGGGATGTGTAAGGGGTGAGGATCTATTTGGGAACAAGGTGAGGGGGATCTGTAAGGGGTGATGATCTACCGGGGGAGTAGAGTGAGAGTGGGGAATGTGTAAGGGGTGAGGATTTATTGGGGGATCAGGTTGAGGGTGGATGATGTGTAAGGGGTGAGGATTTATTGGGGGAGCAGGGTGAGGGGGGATGTGTAAGGGGCGAGGATCTATTGGGGGAGTAGAGTGAGAGTGGGGGATGTGTAAGGGGTGAGGATCTATTAGGGAACAAGTTGAGGGGGATGTGTAAGGGGTGAGGATCTATTGGGGGAGTAGAGTGAGAGTGGGGGATGTGTAAGGGGAGAGGATCTATTAGGGAACAAGGTGAGGGGGATGTGTAAGGGGTGAGGATCTATTGGGGGAGTAGAGTGAGAGTGGGTGATGTGTAAGGGGTGAGGATCTATTGGGGGAGCAGGGTGATGGGGGATTTGTAAGGGGTGAGGATCTATTAGGGAACAAGGTGAGGGGTGTGTTTAAGGGGTGAGGATCTATTGGGGGAGTAGAGTGAGAGTGGGGCATGTGTAAGGGGTGAGGATCTATTAGGGAACAAGGTGAGGGGATGTGTAAGGGGTGAGGATATTTTGGGGGAGTAGAGTGAGATTGGGGGATGTGTAAGGGGAGAGGATCTATTAGGGAACAAGGTGAGGGGGATGTGTAAGTGGTGAGGGTCTATTGGGGGAGTAGAGTGAAAGTGGGTGATGTGTAAGGGGTGAGGATATTTTGGGGGAGCAGGTTGAGAGTGGATGATGTGTAAGGGGTGAGGATTTATTGGGGGAGCAGGGTGAGGGGGGATGTGTAAGGGTTGAGGATCTATTGGGGCAGCAGAATGAGAGTGGGGGACGTGTAAGGGGTGAGGATCTATTAGGGAACAAGGTGAGGGGGATGTGTAAGGGGTGAGGATCTATTGGGGGAGTAGAGTGAGAGTGGGCTATGTGTAAGGGGTGAGGATTTATTGGGGGAGCAGGGTGATGTGTAAGGGGTGAGGATCTATTAGGGAACAAGGTGAGGGGGGTGATGTGTAAAGGGTGAGGATCTATTGGGGGAGCAGGGTGAGGGTGTGTGTGTGTAAGGGGTGAGCATCTATTGGGGGAGCAGAGTGAGAGTGGGGGATGTGTAAGGGGTGAGGATCTATTAGGGAACAAGGTGAGGGGGATGTGTAAGGGGTGAGGATCTATTGGGGGAGTAGAGTGAGAGTGGGGGATGTGTAAGGGGTGAGGATCTATTGGGGGAGCAGAGTGAGAGTGGGGGATGTGTAAGGGGTGAGGATCTATTTGGGAACAAGGTGAGGGGGATGTGTAAGGGGTGATGATCTACCGGGGGAGTAGAGTGAGAGTGGGGAATGTGTAAGGGGTGAGGATTTATTGGGGGATCAGGTTGAGGGTGGATGATGTGTAAGGGGTGAGGATTTATTGGGGGAGCAGGGTGAGGGGGGATGTGTAAGGGGCGAGGATCTATTGGGGGAGTAGAGTGAGAGTGGGGGATGTGTAAGGGGTGAGGATCTATTAGGGAACAAGTTGAGGGGGATGTGTAAGGGGTGAGGATCTATTGGGGGAGTAGAGTGAGAGTGGGGGATGTGTAAGGGGAGAGGATCTATTAGGGAACAAGGTGAGGGGGATGTGTAAGGGGTGAGGATCTATTGGGGGAGTAGAGTGAGAGTGGGTGATGTGTAAGGGGTGAGGATCTATTGGGGGAGCAGGGTGATGGGGGATTTGTAAGGGGTGAGGATCTATTGGGGGAGCAGAGTGAGAGTGGGGGATGTGTAAGGGGTGAGGATCTATTAGGTAACAGGGGTGAGGGGGGTGTGTAAGGGGTGAGGACCTATTGGGGGAGTAGAGTGAGAGTGGGGGATGTTTAAGGGGAGAGGATCTATTAGGGAACAAGGTGAGGGGGATGTGTAAGGGGTGAGGGTCTATTGGGGGAGTAGAGTGAAAGTGGGGGATGTGTAAGGGGTGAGGATCTATTGGGGAAGTAGAGTGAGATTGGGGGATGTGTAAGGGGTGAGGATCTATTAGGGAACAAGGTGAAGGGTGTGTGTAAGGGGTGAGGATCTATTGGGGGAGCAGAGTGAATGTGGGGGATGTGTAAGGGGTGAGGATCTATTGGGGGAGTAGAGTGAGAGTGGGGGATGTGTAAGGGGTGAGGATCTATTAGGGAACAAGGTGAGGGGGATGTGTAAGGGGTGAGGATCTATTGGGGGAGTAGAGTGAGAGTGGGGGATGTGTAAGGGGAGAGGATCTATTAGGGAACAAGGTGAGGGGGATGTGTAAGGGGTGAGGATCTATTGGGGGAGTAGAGTGAGAGTGGGTGATGTGTAAGGGGTGAGGATCTATTGGGGGAGCAGGGTGATGGGGGATTTGTAAGGGGTGAGGATCTATTAGGGAACAAGGTGAGGGGTGTGTTTAAGGGGTGAGGATCTATTGGGGGAGTAGAGTGAGAGTGGGGCATGTGTAAGGGGTGAGGATCTATTAGGGAACAAGGTGAGGGGATGTGTAAGGGGTGAGGATATTTTGGGGGAGTAGAGTGAGATTGGGGGATGTGTAAGGGGAGAGGATCTATTAGGGAACAAGGTGAGGGGGATGTGTAAGTGGTGAGGGTCTATTGGGGGAGTAGAGTGAAAGTGGGTGATGTGTAAGGGGTGAGGATATTTTGGGGGAGCAGGTTGAGAGTGGATGATGTGTAAGGGGTGAGGATTTATTGGGGGAGCAGGGTGAGGGGGGATGTGTAAGGGTTGAGGATCTATTGGGGCAGCAGAATGAGAGTGGGGGACGTGTAAGGGGTGAGGATCTATTAGGGAACAAGGTGAGGGGGATGTGTAAGGGGTGAGGATCTATTGGGGGAGTAGAGTGAGAGTGGGCTATGTGTAAGGGGTGAGGATTTATTGGGGGAGCAGGGTGATGTGTAAGGGGTGAGGATCTATTAGGGAACAAGGTGAGGGGGGTGATGTGTAAAGGGTGAGGATCTATTGGGGGAGCAGGGTGAGGGTGTGTGTGTGTAAGGGGTGAGCATCTATTGGGGGAGCAGAGTGAGAGTGGGGGATGTGTAAGGGGTGAGGATCTATTAGGGAACAAGGTGAGGGGGATGTGTAAGGGGTGAGGATCTATTGGGGGAGTAGAGTGAGAGTGGGGGATGTGTAAGGGGTGAGGATTTATTGGGGGAGCAGAGTGAGAGTGGGGGATGTGTAAGGGGTGAGGATCTATTTGGGAACAAGGTGAGGGGGATGTGTAAGGGGTGATGATCTACCGGGGGAGTAGAGTGAGAGTGGGGAATGTGTAAGGGGTGAGGATTTATTGGGGGATCAGGTTGAGGGTGGATGATGTGTAAGGGGTGAGGATTTATTGGGGGAGCAGGGTGAGGGGGGATGTGTAAGGGGTGAGGATCTATTGGGGGAGTAGAGTGAGAGTGGGGGATGTGTAAGGGGTGAGGATCTATTAGGGAACAAGTTGAGGGGGATGTGTAAGGGGTGAGGATCTATTGGGGGAGTAGAGTGAGAGTGGGGGATGTGTAAGGGGAGAGGATCTATTAGGGAACAAGGTGAGGGGGATGTGTAAGGGGTGAGGATCTATTGGGGGAGTAGAGTGAGAGTGGGTGATGTGTAAGGGGTGAGGATCTATTGGGGGAGCAGGGTGATGGGGGATTTGTAAGGGGTGAGGATCTATTGGGGGAGCAGAGTGAGAGTGGGGGATGTGTAAGGGGTGAGGATCTATTAGGTAACAGGGGTGAGGGGGGTGTGTAAGGGGTGAGGACCTATTGGGGGAGTAGAGTGAGAGTGGGGGATGTTTAAGGGGAGAGGATCTATTAGGGAACAAGGTGAGGGGGATGTGTAAGGGGTGAGGGTCTATTGGGGGAGTAGAGTGAAAGTGGGGGATGTGTAAGGGGTGAGGATCTATTGGGGAAGTAGAGTGAGATTGGGGGATGTGTAAGGGGTGAGGATCTATTAGGGAACAAGGTGAAGGGTGTGTGTAAGGGGTGAGGATCTATTGGGGGAGCAGAGTGAGGGTGGGGGATGTGTAAGGGGTGAGGATCTATTAGGGAACAAGGTGAGAGGGATGTGTAAGGGATGAGAATCTATTGGGGGAGTAGAGTGAGAGTGGGGGATGTGTAAGGGGAGAGGATCTATTAGGAAACAAGGTGAGGGGGATGTGTAAGGGGTGAGGATCTATTGGGGGAGTAGAGTGAGAGTGGGGGATGTGCAAGGGGAGAGGATCTATTAGGGAACAAGGTGAGGGGGATGTGTAAGGGGTGAGGGTCTATTGGGGGAGTAGAGTGAATGTGGGGGATGTGTAAGGGGTGAGGATCTATTGGGAGAGCAGAGTGAGAGTGGGGGATGTGTAAGGGGTGAGGATCTATTAGGGAACAAGGTGAGGGGGATGTGTAAGGGGTGAGGATCTATTGGGGGAGTAGAGTGAGAGTGGGGGATGTGTAAGGGGTGAGGATCTATTAGGGAACAAGGTGAGGGGGATGTGTAAGGGGTGAGGATCTATTGGGGGAGTAGAGTGAGAGTGGGGGATGTGTAAGGGGAGAGGATCTATTAGGGAACAAGGTGAGGGGGATGTGTAAGGGGTGAGGATCTATTGGGGGAGTAGAGTGAGAGTGGGGCATGTGTAAGGGGTGAGGATCTATTAGGGAACAAGTTGAGGGGATGTGTAAGGGGTGAGGATATTTTGGGGGAGTAGAGTGAGAGTGGGGGATGTGTAAGGGGAGAGGATCTATTAGGAAACAAGGTGAGGGGGATGTGTAAGGGGTGAGGATCTATTGGGGGAGTAGAGTGAGAGTGGGGGATGTGTAAGGGGAGAGGATCTATTAGGGAACAAGGTGAGGGGGATGTGTAAGGGGTGAGGGTCTATTGGGGGAGTAGAGTGAATGTGGGGGATGTGTAAGGGGTGAGGATCTATTGGGAGAGCAGAGTGAGAGTGGGGGATGTGTAAGGGGTGAGGATCTATTAGGGAACAAGGTGAGGGGGATGTGTAAGGGGTGAGGATCTATTGGGGGAGTAGAGTGAGAGTGGGGGATGTGTAAGGGGTGAGGATCTATTAGGGAACAAGGTGAGGGGGATGTGTAAGGGGTGAGGATCTATTGGGGGAGTAGAGTGAGAGTGGGGGATGTGTAAGGGGAGAGGATCTATTAGGGAACAAGGTGAGGGGGATGTGTAAGGGGTGAGGATCTATTGGGGGAGTAGAGTGAGAGTGGGGCATGTGTAAGGGGTGAGGATCTATTAGGGAACAAGGTGAGGGGATGTGTAAGGGGTGAGGATATTTTGGGGGAGTAGAGTGAGATTGGGGGATGTGTAAGGGGAGAGGATCTATTAGGGAACAAGGTGAGGGGGATGTGTAAGTGGTGAGGGTCTATTGGGGGAGTAGAGTGAAAGTGGGGGATGTGTAAGGGTGAGGATATTTTGGGGGAGCAGGTTGAGAGTGGATGATGTGTAAGGGGTGAGGATTTATTGGGGGAGCAGGGTGAGGGGGGATGTGTAAGGGTTGAGGATCTATTGGGGCAGCAGAATGAGAGTGGGGGACGTGTAAGGGGTGAGGATCTATTAGGGAACAAGGTGAGGGGGATGTGTAAGGGGTGAGGATCTATTGGGGGAGTAGAGTGAGAGTGGGCTATGTGTAAGGGGTGAGGATTTATTGGGGGAGCAGGGTGATGTGTAAGGGGTGAGGATCTATTAGGGAACAAGGTGAGGGGGTGATGTGTAAAGGGTGAGGATCTATTGGGGGAGCAGGGTGAGGGTGTGTGTGTGTAAGGGGTGAGCATCTATTGGGGGAGCAGAGTGAGAGTGGGGGATGTGTAAGGGGTGAGGATCTATTAGGAAACAAGGTGAGGGGGATGTGTAAGGGTGAGGATCTATTGGGGGAGTAGAGTGAGAGTGGGGGATGTGTAAGGGGTGAGGATTTATTGGGGGAGCAGAGTGAGAGTGGGGGATGTGTAAGGGGTGAGGATCTATTTGGGAACAAGGTGAGGGGGATGTGTAAGGGGTGATGATCTACTGGGGGAGTAGAGTGAGAGTGGGGGATGTGTAAGGGGTGAGGATTTATTGGGGGATCAGGTTGAGGGTGGATGATGTGTAAGGGGTGAGGATTTATTGGGGGAGCAGGGTGAGGGGGGATGTGTAAGGGGCGAGGATCTATTGGGGGAGTAGAGTGAGAGTGGGGGATGTGTAAGGGGTGAGGATCTATTAGGGAACAAGTTGAGGGGGATGTGTAAGGGGTGAGGATCTATTGGGGGAGTAGAGTGAGAGTGGGGGATGTGTAAGGGGAGAGGATCTATTAGGGAACAAGGTGAGGGGGATGTGTAAGGGGTGAGGATCTATTGGGGGAGTAGAGTGAGAGTGGGTGATGTGTAAGGGGTGAGGATCTATTGGGGGAGCAGGGTGATGGGGGATTTGTAAGGGGTGAGGATCTATTGGGGGAGCAGAGTGAGAGTGGGGGATGTGTAAGGGGTGAGGATCTATTAGGGAACAAGGTGAGGGGGATGTGTAAGGGGTGAGGACCTATTGGGGGAGTAGAGTGAGAGTGGGGGATGTGTAAGGGCTGAGGGTCTATTGGGGGAGTAGAGTGAAAGTGGGGGATGTGTAAGGGGTGAGGATCTATTGGGGAAGTAGAGTGAGATTGGGGGATGTGTAAGGGGTGAGGATCTATTAGGGAACAAGGTGAAGGGTGTGTGTAAGGGGTGAGGATCTATTGGGGGAGCAGAGTGAGGGTGGGGGATGTGTAAGGGGTGAGGATCTATTAGGGAACAAGGTGAGAGGGATGTGTAAGGGATGAGAATCTATTGGGGGAGTAGAGTGAGAGTGGGGGATGTGTAAGGGGAGAGGATCTATTAGGAAACAAGGTGAGGGGGATGTGTAAGGGGTGAGGATCTATTGGGGGAGTAGAGTGAGAGTGGGGGATGTGTAAGGGGAGAGGATCTATTAGGGAACAAGGTGAGGGGGATGTGTAAGGGGTGAGGGTCTATTGGGGGAGTAGAGTGAATGTGGGGGATGTGTAAGGGGTGAGGATCTATTGGGAGAGCAGAGTGAGAGTGGGGGATGTGTAAGGGGAGAGGATCTATTAGGGAACAAGGTGAGGGGGATGTGTAAGGGGTGAGGATCTATTGGGGGAGTAGAGTGAGAGTGGGGGATGTGTAAGGGGTGAGGATCTATTGGGGGAGCAGAGTGAGGGGGGATGTGTAAGGGGTGAGGATCTATTGGGGGAGCAGAGTGAGAGTGGGGGATGTGTAAGGGGTGAGGATCTATTAGGGAACAAGGTGAGGGGGATATGTAAGGGGTGAGGATCTATTGGGGGAGTAGAGTGAGAGTGGGGAATGTGTAAGGGGTGAGGATCTATTAGGGAACAAGGTGAGGTAGATGTGTAAGGGATGAGGGTCTATTGGGGGAGTAGATTGAAAGTGGGGGATGTGTAAGGGGTGAGGATCTATTGGGGGAGTAGAGTGAGAGTGGGGGATGTGTAAGGGGTGAGGATCTATTAGGGAACAAGGTGAGGGGTGTGTGTAAGGGGTGAGGATCTATTGGGGGAGTAGAGTGAGAGTGGGGGATGTGTAAGGGGTGAGGATCTATTAGGGAACAAGGTGAGGGGGATGTGTAAGGGGTGAGGATCTATTGGGCGAGTAGAGTGAGAGTGGGGGATGTGTAAGGGGAGAGGATCTATTAGGGAACAAGGTGAGGGGGATGTGTAAGGGGTGAGGATCTATTGCGGGAGTAGAGTGAGAGTGGGGCATGTGTAAGGGGTGAGGATCTATTAGGGAACAAGGTGAGGGGATGTGTAAGGGGTGAGGATATTTTGGGGGAGTAGAGTGAGATTGGGGGATGTGTAAGGGGAGAGGATCTATTAGGGAACAAGGTGAGGGGGATGTGTAAGTGGTGAGGGTCTATTGGGGGAGTAGAGTGAAAGTGGGGGATGTGTAAGGGTGAGGATATTTTGGGGGAGCAGGTTGAGAGTGGATGATGTGTAAGGGGTGAGGATTTATTGGGGGAGCAGGGTGAGGGGGGATGTGTAAGGGTTGAGGATCTATTGGGGCAGCAGAATGAGAGTGGGGGACGTGTAAGGGGTGAGGATCTATTAGGGAACAAGGTGAGGGGGATGTGTAAGGGTGAGGATCTATTGGGGGAGTAGAGTGAGAGTGGGCTATGTGTAAGGGGTGAGGATTTATTGGGGGAGCAGGGTGATGTGTAAGGGGTGAGGATCTATTAGGGAACAAGGTGAGGGGGGTGATGTGTAAAGGGTGAGGATCTATTGGGGGAGCAGGGTGAGGGTGTGTGTGTGTAAGGGGTGAGCATCTATTGGGGGAGCAGAGTGAGAGTGGGGGATGTGTAAGGGGTAAGGATCTATTAGGAAACAAGGTGAGGGGGATGTGTAAGGGGTGAGGATCTATTGGGGGAGTAGAGTGAGAGTGGGGGATGTGTAAGGGGTGAGGATTTATTGGGGGAGCAGAGTGAGAGTGGGGGATGTGTAAGGGGTGAGGATCTATTTGGGAACAAGGTGAGGGGGATGTGTAAGGGGTGATGATCTACTGGGGGAGTAGAGTGAGAGTGGGGGATGTGTAAGGGGTGAGGATTTATTGGGGGATCAGGTTGAGGGTGGATGATGTGTAAGGGGTGAGGATTTATTGGGGGAGCAGGGTGAGGGGGATGTGTAAGGGGCGAGGATCTATTGGGGGAGTAGAGTGAGAGTGGGGGATGTGTAAGGGGTGAGGATCTATTAGGGAACAAGTTGAGGGGGATGTGTAAGGGGTGAGGATCTATTGGGGGAGTAGAGTGAGAGTGGGGGATGTGTAAGGGGAGAGGATCTATTAGGGAACAAGGTGAGGGGGATGTGTAAGGGGTGAGGATCTATTGGGGGAGTAGAGTGAGAGTGGGTGATTCTCAGAGCCCTTTCCCATCACTAACGGCACGAGACAGGGGTGCCCACTTTCACCCCTGCTCTTTGCACTTGTTATGGAGGTTCTGGCAAGCCGCATCCGAGCCAACCCTAATATCAGAGGCATACAAACAGGAGGACTGGAGCATAAGCTGGCAATGTATGCCGATGATGTTCTGTTGACATTGGCGGACAACTCTCGGTCCCTGCAATCTGCACTGGGGGAATTTGAGGAGTTCGGCAGGGTTTCGGATTTCTCACTTAACCTTTCTAAGTCCGAAATCTTGAATATATCAATGCCACAAGAAGCTTTCCTAAATCAGAGCCTCGGTTGCCCCTTAAAAGTAGCATCCAAACATTTGAAATATTTGGGCATTACCTTAACACCATCAATCTCAGATATAGTCAATGTGAACTATAAAGCTATCAGAGACGATATTCAGAGAGATGTTAAGATGTGGGAGAATAAGACCATCTCCTGGATGGGCAGGATTCACGTCGTTAAAATGAATATCCTGCCCAGAGTCCTATATGTCATGCAGGCGGTCCCCCTGGCCTCCGCAGGTCATTTAATTCACCAAATACAAGTGGCAATGGAGACATATGTCTGGAAGGGATGGAGACCGAGAATACAAAAGAGGACAATGTACCTCCCCAGGAACAGAGGGGGGGCAGGAGTTCCCCGCCTGAGTGATTATTTTACAGCAATCTCTTTGCAGCGCATAGTTGAATGGTGCCGGGGATCGGCAGACAAGGCGTGGTTAGCCCTCGACAGGGAGATCCTGCAGAGGGGGAACGTGGGAGCGCTGGCTTGGATTAGTCCTAGCTCCCGCCCAGACCAAATAGCGCACTACCCCCTGATTAGAGATGTTCTGCAAATCTGGGATAGAGCACTCAGGACGGGGAGTCATATCTCCTCTATAACTTCCCCACTAATACCCGTTCGAGAAAACCCGGATAATGGCATTGCCAACAGAGCTTATTCCACGGGCTCAAGTTATCCACTGTCCGTAACAATGGTCTCTAACGCTTTAATAAATGGGAAATTGAAAACGCAGAGGGATCTTGCAGATTGGGATCAAGAGCTCTTCACTTCTTGGTTCCGAGTCACCCAACTTAAACATTACCTCAGCACTCTAGGGAGCAGAGACTCTTTAAACAAACAGAGAACGTTGTTTGAAACACTCTGCACATCGGAAACCCATCCCCGCCATTTGATCTCGACCCTATACAAACTCCTGATAGAAGGAGGAGAAGTAGCGTTGCCTTCTTACGCGATTGCATGGCAGAGAGACCTGGGAGTGGAGATCGATCCCAAAACATGGCTGACAATCTTTAATAGAGCTAAACGAGCCTCTGTGTCGGCAAGGTTGCAGGAAATGCACTTTAAGTTTCTGAGCAGGTGGTATCTCACCCCTCAGAGACTGAAGAAAATATACCCCCACGCCGGTGGGGAATGCTGGAGGGGCTGTGGAGAAGAGGGATCTATACTGCATGTATGGTGGCAATGCCCGCTGATACAGCATTTTTGGACGGAAGTACTTGGAGAAAGTAGCAGACTGCTCCGGGTAATCCTCCCATCAAACCCCAATTACCTAATTTATCACGAACTCCCCAAGATGGCTATGGTAGCCAAGCGCCATTTACTCCTCCTCATGTTGAATGGGGCCAAGAGTCTCATTCCGAGACATTGGAAGACGCCTCGGACACCGAGCCTGGACGAATGGAGACGGGAGGTAAGAGATCTCCTGAATCTAGAGAGGTATCATTACCTGCGAACTGGGAAACTAGAGCTGCATGAGTACATGACTCTAATTTGGGAAGATAGAGACATATAAGCCATTACCGATTTGGCAGAGTATACAGGACCTGACTTGCATGAGTTACTGAGATGAACCCGTGAAGAGTGGAAACCTTTCCCCTCTCCTCCCCCCTTTTTTTTTTTTTTTTTTCCCCCTTTCTGACCTTCGCATACCCCCCCGACCTGAACTTCTTAACCCCCTTGCTGATACCTTTGTCCCTCTACTAATGCCCCTCTTATTCATCCCTTCCCCTATACACCTTCACTTAACACTTCTTCAACCCCCTTACAAAGACCTGACCAGGCTGAGTGTGCCGAATAATCAACCAGCTATGGTATAAGGCAAACTTAGATCCTCAGATTACAAACAGTTTTGTTTTATATAACAGAGTTATACCGAAACACTCGGCTAGGGATGACTAAATTGTTTTCTGTGTTAAGAGTTTTTCTGATTTAAAAAATGATTGGATGTCTTGTTATTACATAATGCTCATAATGCTTTAAGATACGCACAACACAATGTTATTTTGAAATATGTTGAGCTCCGTGCATTTTGATATGCCACTGTGTGATAATGATTGTAATATGATGTCTGATCATTCAATAAAGCTGATTTAAAAAAAAAAAAAAAAATTAACTCTACAAGCTCCCTACATGCTCCCTAATTAACCCCTTCACTGCTGGGCATAAAACACGTGTGGTGCGCAGCGGCATTTAGCAGCCTTCTAATTACCAAAAAGCAACGCCAAAGCCATATAAGTCTGCTATTTCTGAACAAAGGGGATCCCAGAGAAGCATTTACAACCATTTATGCCATAATTGCATAAGTTGTTTGTAAATCATTTCTGTGAGAAACCTAAAGTTTGTGAAAAAATTTGTGAAAAAGTGAACAATTTTTTTTATTTGATTGCATTTGGCGGTGAAATGGTGGCATGAAATATACCAAAATGGGCCTAGATCAATACTTTGGGATGTCTTCTAAAAAAAATATATATGCATGTCAATGGCTATTCAGGGATTCCTGACAGATATCAGGGTTCCAATGTAACTAGCGCTCATTTTGAAAAAAAGTGGTTTTGAAATAGCAAAGTGCTACTTGTATTTATTGCCCTATAACTTGCAAAAAAAGCAAAGAACATGTAAACATTGGGTATTTCTAAACTCAGGACAAAATTTAGAAACTATTTAGCATGGTTGTTTTTTGGTGGTTGTAGATGTGTAACAGATTTTGGGGGTCAAAGTTAGAAAAAGTGTGTTTTTTTACATTTTTTCCTCATATTTTATAATATTTTTAATAGTAAATTATAAGATATGATGAAAATAATGATATCTTTAGAAAGTCCATTTAGTTGCAAGAAAAATGGTATGTAATATGTGTGGGTACAGTAAATGAGTAAGAGAAAAATTACAGCTAAACACAAACAACGCAGAACTGTAAAAATAGCCCTGGTCCTTAAGGGAAAGAAATTGAAAAATGGCCTTGGTCCTTAAGGGGTTAAACGGAAACTGAACCCAAATTTTTTCTTTCGTGATTCCGATAGAACATGCAATTTTAAGCAACTTTCTAATTTACTCCTATTATAATTTTTTCTTCGTTCTCTTGCTATTTTTATTTGAAAAAGAAGGTATCTAGGCTTTTTTTTGGTTCAGATATATATGGACAGCACTTATTTCACTTTTTTATTGGTGGATGAATTTATCCACGAATCGGCAAGAACAACCCAGGTTGTTCACCAAAAATGGGCCGGCATCTAAACTTTCATTCTTGCATTTCAAATAAAGATACCAAGAGAATGAAGAAAGTTTGATAATAGGAGTAAATTATAAAGTTGCTTAAAATTGCATGCTCAATCTGAATCACAATAGAAAACATTTGGGTTGTGTCCCTTTAAGTTACACATGTAACTCATAAGTGTCCAGGAAAACATGGCTGAGGTGGCAACCCTAACTGTATATAGTGGTACTGTATTGTGACATTGTTTACCCCCTCCCTTCTCATGCTGTAGTAAAAAGGTCTGTAATTTGCTGGTTCCCCAAACACACACACACACACACATGCATAAATACACACACAGTCACATACATACATACATACACACACACGCATAAATACACACACAGTCACATACATACATACACACACACACACGCATAAATACACACACAGTCACATACATACATACACACACACACACACGCATAAATACACACACAGTCACATACATACATACACACACACACACACACGCATAAATACACACACAGTCACATACATACATACACACACACACACACACACATGCATAAATACACACACAGTCACATACATACATACACACACACACATGCATAAATACACACACAGTCACATACATACACACACACACACACACACGCATAAATACACACACAGTCACATACATACATACACACACACACACACACACATGCATAAATACTCACACAGTCACATAAACATCAATGGGAAAAACAGAAACACTAACCCCTGTAGTCAGAGACACTAGTGAAGCATCATGTCACACTCACATGATATCAGTGCAGGCAGTGGCAGGTCAATGTTTTTTATTGGGAAAAAAAATCTTTTTTTTTTTTTAAGCTGGGCCCCCACCCTCAGGGGCCCAGTCGCAGTCGCGACCTCTGCAACCCCCTGTAGTTTCGCCCCTGAATGTACTATGTCCATCCTAATAAAGTAATACTTAGTTTTACATAACTGCCAAGATTTATATTTTGCTGGACTATAGCTTGTGATTACACAAATAAATAAATATATTTGTGTTTATTACTTTGAGATGAATATAGAGCTCAGACAAACTCCTGGTATTGAGGCCGATTTATCATTTGTCTGGCGGATATGATGCTCTGTAGCGATCATTTCCGCTAGACATCGCTGAATGCCAACAGCATACGCTGTTGGCATTTATCATTGCACTAGCAGTTCTGGTGAACTGCTGTGCAATGCCGCACGCTGCAGATTTGCGGCAAATCGGCTGCTAGCAGGGGGTGTCAATCAACCCGATTGTATACGGTCATAAATAGAGGTCAGAGGGCATTAGTGCAGCATTGTTGGGTGCTACTAAAAGCATTCGCCTCAGCTCCAGAAGTAGAGATTATTCATATGTACTATTAATGCTATAGATGTGCTTATTTACATAGTAACATAGTAGATAAGGTTGAAAAAAGACTGAAGTCCATCGAGTTCAACATATACAAATCTAAAATACTTACAAAAAGCTCCAGTTAAGCTTAAATGACCCCACTAAAAGGTGACTCATTTAATACTAGCAATCATATCCATGAATTTTATTTATATACAGAAATGTATACAGACTATTTTTAAATGTATCTAGGGTATTGGCATTCACTACCTCCTTTGGTAATGAGTTCCACAATTTTATTGCTCTTACAGTAAAAAGAATGTTTCCGTTGCAGGAGATTAAATCTCCTTTCCTCCAACCTTGAAATTGTGACCTCTTGTCAGAAACAATTTTCTTGGAATAAACAGAGCTTCTGCCATCTCTGAATATGGGCCTTAAATATATTTATATAAAGTAATCATGTCACCTTTTAAGCGCCTTTTTTTCTAAAGAAAACAGACCCAGTTTGGCTAGCTTCTCCTCATAGGTTAATTTCTCCTTATTAGCTTTGTGGCCCTTCTCTGAACTTTTTCTAGTTCTGCAATATCTTTTTTTGCGATCGGTCCCCAGAACTGCACTCCATACTCGACTTGAGGTCTTACAGGGCTTTATATAGTGACAGAATTATGCTTTCCTCTCTTGAATCAATGCCTCTTTTAATACATGCTAGTATCTTATTAGCTTTTGAAGCCGCTGCCCTGCATTGTGCACCCATCTTTAGCTTGTTATCTATTACTACTCCCAAATCCCTTCCCTCCTCTGTTTGACTAAGTCTTGTCCCATTTAAAAAAATACGTTGCCTGCTTATTTTTACTTCCAAAATGTAGAACCTTGTATTTTTCCATATTAAATCTAATTTTCCATTTACCTGCCCATACTTCTAATTTTTGCAGATCCCTTTGTAATGAAAGTTCATCCTGCTCTGACCTAATGACCTTACTTATCATCTGCAAAAATAGAGATGTCGCTATTTAATCCTTGCTCTAAGTCATTTATAAAAATATTAAAAAGAACGGGGCCCAGTACTGATTACCTTTGTCCAATTTGTGCTAGGGGATGACAGCTAAAATCATTGTTGATGTTCAGTATTTGTCAGACTTTAAGCCTATCAGAGACGTAACGCTGCCTTCCTGTAATGGGTAGCCCATTAGACAACCTGTTAAGAGAAATACATATGGAGTGGCTATGGACCTCTGCCACTCTCAGCCAGCATTAAATCCACATGCTGATGTGACACCTCAGTGTAAAGTGGTGACCCTCTGGATATCACACGGTTAATGAAACAATAATTTGTGCTTTCTTGCCAGCAGCACGTGTGTAACTCTCATTGTGTCAGAATCACATGAAGCCGTGGGTTAGCGATTTGATGCTTGTTACACAGCCGCTTCACTGGCCCTAAAAGGGTTAAATAACTGCTCTTTCAGTTGAACTTCTTTGTGACCATAACACATATGTGAGTAGTTTGACCCCTTAGAAGCTGTAACACAAAGCAGTGATTTAAATCCTTTCTGACAGCCACACATAAAGCAGTGATTTAAATCCTTTCTGACAGCCACACATAAAGCAGTGATTTAAGCCTGACAGCCACACATAAAGCAGTGATTTAATCTCTTCTTAGCCAGTACTGCTTCTTCTGTAGTCATTTTCCCATAAATCCTATTCCTAATTGGGAAAATCTGAGATTACGTTACTGCAGTGAAAGTATTTCTCTATATCTTATTAAGTTTACAGATACCAAATTTACAAGCCCTGATGTTCGCAAGTTCTATGAGGCGGCAAAATATTTCAAGGGATCCGCTGCTATGTCGAGCGAGCCTGTTAAAATATTCCAAACTGTATAATAACTGTATAATGTATAATTGGTATAGACATAAAGCTCTATAGAAAATAAAAACTCGGAAATAGAACAAGTCAAAAAAGAATATGTATATAAAAAACAATTTGAGAACAAAAAACGGACCGGATGTGACATCATCACTTAGAAAGTGAAGAAACCATAAACAAGTAAATAGCTCAAAAAGAGTATAAAGATATAACACTATGCATAAAATAGTGTGTATATATTTATTGTATAACATCATTGCTCTGTGTATGGTAATATATCAATATATATGTAACTCAAAAAACGGAATCAGTAGCACTTCTGGTTTTAGCTACATGTGATCACAAAGCAAACAAACAATCAGGAATCAGGTATAAAAGGCCACCAGTACATACATCAAACCAGTCTTGAAACAGGCCTTTGAGAGGCCAAAACGCATTGACCAAGCATCTGGTAAGCCTTATTCCTACACCTAAATCTTAACTTGAGCATACTACACTATATTGATTATCTTTCACAGATAAATCCAGCTAGGAGCAGATCATGCACTAGATACGCTGGATTTCCACTTGTGGTTGCAGCACCCTGCAAAATCCCCAACATTGGGATTCTGAGAGACACATACATTTTTGTCATTCACAAACTTTTCGCACTCAGGTCCTAACGTTGCATCTATGCACTTTGGCATTTTTGCCTAACCACAATATGTTTCTCCCTTTTCTCCCCAGTATTGGTATTTTTAAATTATACGCACAGACCCATTTTAATTTTTATTTTTACATTTTTCACTCTTCTATCCTTAGTTGAAGATTTTTATTCTTATTCATCATTTTTCTACTTCCACATTTTTTCATTTTTTAACTTTTTCAACCTATTTTTTCACCCCATTTTTGAGTTTCATCACTCATACCACTATATTTTTTTATCTAAACTACCACCTATGAGGAATCATCTATAATACAATATTATTAGATTCTACTTAATCTCACATCTTGGAAATTCTACACCAAACGGTTTACTCACCCTGGGATTATAAACTACATTTTATCACTTTTAACAGCACTACTGCTGAGACCCCACAGGGTGCTCAGTGCTACATTTGAGAACTAAGAAGGTGGTATAGTGTTGCTTTAGTAGTATTCTCTCTCCTTATACTAAGCATTGTCAACCGTCATAACTTACCAGCTATTTTGTATGTAAACATAACATTGCTGATATACATGGATCCATGTTAATGTAACTGTTTGAATATTCCATATATGTGCAATGGCACATTGCTTTATTGTTTTAGACTGTTTTAATTACCAATGTTTTAATTGAAAAAAATTCAAATTGTCTACTAACTATTATCTAATAAATATATCAATACATTTATTACATAAAATTGATTTTCACATCCTAGCCCACATCAAGGTGAGGCGCTCGGGCTATATCCGTTTAATTTTTAAAATATTCCAAACTCCCCACATAGCTGCTAACAGGCGGCATCATCGAGAGGCGTTTACTATACATGCCATTGGCATTTTTAATCAGCCAATAGTAAGAATGTATTTTATTTTAAATTCTAATCATCCAAAAGAAAAAAAAATGCTAACATTTTGGAATTCCACCAGAACCTGTTCCTACAATTTTGGAATCCCACCACTGCCTCCGTTAAAATGTGGCATTGTGAGTTTAAGATAGGAAGAGGGTCATGTGAAGTTGCCCCCAACTTCTGCTGTACAACAATTGCTGTCACCAAAAGAAACTGCAGATAAAATTCATGACATGTGGATGGGCAACCAAAAAGGAAAATTCCCAGTGGTGTCTTATACACAGTAAATTTGTCAGCACTATAGGCAACCCAAAAAATGGTTGCAGACCAGCAGAGACAGGGCCGGACTGGGAAATCAGACCGGCCCTGGAAATTTGTATAGACTGGCCCAGCCACGCCCTCTCCCACCCAGCCAACTATGCTCAACTGACCTACTGATAGTGGGAGGGGCATTGCTTATATTGGTGAATATGATTTGTAGCTGTGTACTTGGGATTTTTATGGATCCTCAGTCTGATCATACTATTTGCAATTATTACATTTAAATCCCACATGGGATAATCTTACCCATTCAAAATTATGCCATGAATATCTTTTGCTGATGTGCCTGGTCTCAAGCATGACATGATTAACTCTTAAGAACATCCAACTTCTATGATTACTAGTACAACAGAACAGTGGGTACCTGCATGATATTTACTCTGATGTGTACCTGCGCCCCTGCCTCACTACGCCACGCCGTCACCACCACAATCTATCCCACCAGCTAGGGCTGCCGGCCTGCCGCCTCTGATATTAACTGGCATTGTATCAGTTCCCCGCACCACCTGGCAGAAGTAAAGTTTAATCAGTGAGGTGTCCTGGTGCCTATGCCAGCAGGGGATGAGGTCTGCAAGCTAGCTCCTCTGTCAGGTGCAATCTGAAACCAGGCTGCCAGTGGGCGGGGAATGGATATGCAAAATAAAGAATTGTCGCAACCAATCATAGTGGATCTAGCTCCTCCCCAGGTTAACTCTGATTCTGATTGCAGAGCCACTGCACTGTATGTGCTGAGTGCTCCAGACGGATGACAGTAATGTAACTGTGTGTTCTGTAATGCGTGCACCACGGCATTGTACTGTGTGAGAGATCTGAAATTCAGTGTGCGGCTTCACTAATCTCGGACATGGTGCTTGGTTGCTTCAAATTGCTGCTCTTTCTCCACTGCAGGCTGCAGCTGAGCAGAGCAGCCTCTGCCTTCTGGTGGCCCACCAGGAATTTTCCCGGTAATCCGGCCCTGAGCAGAGACACGGCTAGTGAGGTCACAAGAACTTCTGACAAGAACTGAACGGAATTCTGATTATTACTACAGGCAATTGCACCACGTATAATTTGTGGACACAACACTTCAATCAAAATACAGAAGGACAATCCAACAATTGCTAGCAAGGTTATGATTTGGTTTCTATGTCTTGAGAATGCAGAGGGAAATTTCCTGACTGACTTCCAGTAATGGAAAATATCATTACAGGTGGTTACTAAAATGTAATTGAAAAATTAGACAAATGAATTAAAGAAATGTTGCAAATGAGTCAGACACATTAATATCCCATATTTGCTGGTCCTGAAAACGTATTAATTGGCCAGTTATATATGTAATGTCTCATAGCACAGAAGAACCAATGAAAATGCCAGAAAATATACATCCTGATTGCAATATCTGGAAAACCGTTGTACAAAATCCTGCAATACCTGTATGTATTTAATATTTGCATTAGTGTCATTTTAATGGACACTATTCTCAATATCCAGAAGGTGACATTGATCCTTAATCACATCAGGGCTTTGTACTGAGGGGGATTGTTCACTTTCAAGAGCCAATGGGGTAGATTTATCATACCCCGGGTGGACATGATATGCTATAGCAAATCATGTCCGCCCTGCATTGATAAATGTAGACAGCATATGCTGTCGGCATTTAACATTGCACAAGTATTTCTGGTGAAATGCTTGTGCAATGCCGCCCCCTGCACATTTACAGCCAGTCGGCCACTAGCAGGGGGTGTCAATTATCCTGATCGTATCTGATTGAGATAATTGCAGTCCACCAGTCTCGTCACTAGGGGGTGCGGGGGGTGCGTACCGCACCAGGTGACACCATCAGAGGGAGTAACACCAGATACGATACGGGTCCTGCGGCGGGGTCCGGGAGCGGCGGTTTAGGGGTTAATAAGTATAAAGTAGGTGGCGGCGGTGTAGGGGGGGGGCAGATTAGGGGTGTTTAGACTCGGGGTACATGTTAGGGTGTTAGGTGCAGACATTTCCCATAGGAATCAATGGGATATCGGGCAGCAGCGATCATGAGCTTTCGCTGCTGTCAGACTCCCATTGATTCCTATGGGATCCGCCGCCTCCAGGTCAGCGGATTGAAAACCAGGTACGCTGGACCGGAAAAGTGCCGAGCGTACCTGGTTGTTTTTTGATAACTTCCAAAAGTAGTCAGATTGTGCCGAACTTGCGTTCGGAACATCTGTAGTGACGTAACCATCGATCTGTGTCGGACTGAGTCCGGGGGATCGTATGTTACGTCACTATATTCTACTTTTCCCGGTCTGTAGGGCTTGATAACTATGGCGAATCAGCCTCGCCAAAAATACGCTGTGGAATTCCAGCGTATTTGCGGTTGACGGATTGATAAATAGAGGCCTTAGGGTGTTAGGTTTAAACTGTATTTTTATTTACCCATAGACATCAATGGGGCTGCGTTACGGAACTTTTGTTTCCGCAATTGCAGGTGTTAGGTTTTTTTTTTTGCCGGCTCTCCCCATTGATGTCTATGGGGAAATCGTGCACGAGTACGTCAAGCACACTTGTTTTGTGTGCAGTATGGAGCTCAACGCAACCATATCGCATGCAAAAGGTGTATGTTTGAAAACTTGTAATAGCAGCGCTATAGAAAATTAAATAACATAACTTTTGTTGCGTTCGTTAATTTCTCTATAGCGCTCAAAACTCGTTTAGCTGTTTGTTTATTGTGCATAATATGTTTATTTGTTTCATTTGGAGAGAATTTGGTCTAGAAACAAGATTATAAATTATAAACACCATACAATTATAATTTATAAACACTGTAAAATGATTAATACATTTTTTCTAACTTTATTGTGTAAAATATGAAGTATATCAGTCTGTTCCCACCTAACAAGGTCAGTCCAGTCCCGAAGCTGGATAGGGGGCAGGTTGCTCAAACCCTTCAAATGTAATCTCCCTTACTAGCCACAGACTTTCAGGACCCCTTATTTGAAAAAGAATCATCTGTCCATTTAAATGGTGATGGTCTTTAAAAGCCACAATACCCCAAACATTTTTTTTTTAAAAAAACTGTAAAAACAAACAAACACATGGGGTTTTAAAGGGGAATGGGACTTTAAAGGCTTAAAAAAATCTGTTATATCTAAAGACTCCTAATAAAGTTTATTTTTTTAGTAGAAAAGTCCCTCTCTTAAATATTAATATGCATTTATGTCTGTATATATCAGGTGACCACTGTGGTAATAGTTATCATCTTACAAGTAAAAGGTGCTTTTATTTCTGTACTGCACAAAGGGGCCCCTTAGTTTATATTATAAACCCCAAATGCCCATATGGCTCCTATCTGGCTGCACGTCACTCTTTATCTGCTGCACCTCTCTGCCAATCCCTTCACTGGCTTCCTCTTGCCTCCAGGATTAAACACAAAATGCTCACTGTGACATACAAAGTTCTCAACTGCCCTGCTCCCCCCTATATCTCAGACCTTGTCTCCAGATACTCTCCCTCCCATCCCCTTCGCTCTGCTCACAACCCCCTAATCTCCTCCTCTCTACCTCCTCACACTCCCATTTACAGGACTTCTCCAGACTGGCTCCCATCTTGTGGAACTCTGCCTCACGCCACAAGACTCTCCCCTAGTTTTAAAAGCTTCAAGCACTCCCTAAAGACTCTACTGTTCAGGGATGCTTACAATCAACACTAACCTTTTCTACTCCATTGCTTTCCCCTTGAACCCCTTAGAATGTAAGCCTATGAGCCCAGCTGTTTGCAGATCACCTGCACCAGATCTGACTACAACAGTGAAACTCTCGGCAGGGCCCTCTACCCACTTGATCCCTACAAAAGTTATCCTGTATACCGACTATGTTTACAGCGCTGTGGAATCTGTTGGCGCTCTACAAATACCTGATAATAATAATAATAATAATACCCTTCATGGAAATGTAATACGTTTATCACAGTAACCTGGTTATTTTTATTATTTAGTACAGGTGGAGATACTGCAAGCAAAAACATAACAACAGTAAAGGATTTATTTGTAGACTATTTAATACACTTAAAGGACCATAATACCCAAATGTTAAAACACTTGAAAGTGATGCAGCATAGCTGTAAAAAGCTGAGTAGAAAATATCACCTGAACATCTCTATGTAAAAAAGAAAGATATTTTACCTCAAAAGTTCCTCAGTAGCCACATCCCATTGTAAAGGACTTCTAAGCAGCAAATCTGTATGTCTGTCCCGGGACAGCTAAGGGGTTGAGCCTTGTGCACTCTCATGTTATTTCCCTATTCAGTTTAAAGGAAGTTTACTATGAAATCTAATGAGAGTTAAGTCAGATCTCATGAGATCACAGTAAACGAGGTCATGACCTCAGCACTGTTGATGCTGATTGGCTGCTGTTCATTCCTTCATATATTTTTTTTTTACCTGCAGCTGAGCAGCAGCTGAGTATAACTTTTTACACAGAACTTGGTCTGCTGAGCTGAGGAAATTGTGAGGTAAAATATCTTCCTTTTTTACATAGAGATGCTCAGGTGATATTTTCCTGTCAGCTTTTTACAGTTATACTGCATCAGTTTCAAGTGATTTAGCATATGAGTATTATGTCCCTTTAAAGGGACATTGTACCCTAGATTTTTCTTTGTATAAATGTTTTGTAGATGATACATTTATATAGCCCATCTGTGTGTGTGTGTTTTTTAACAATGTACAGTTCTGCTTATTTTTTAATAACATTGTGCTGATTTTCAGACTCCTACCCAAGTATCAGATGTAACCTACTCCTGTTTGTGAATCTGTCTTTTCAGATGCAAGGAAGGGGGGGAGGGTCTGCTCTTCCTGCTTGCCCATTCCCTTTCACTGGGTGTCCCAGCCTAACCTCATCAACAGTGCTAAACTGGGAGCTTCTAAGTAAGTTTTTAAATGGTTTTATACTGGATTTGTGTATAAAATGTGTAGAAAGGAAAGAAAATTTAGTTAAGAAAGTAAGAAAAATCAAAGAGGATGTAATACAGAAAAAACCCAAAAAATTGATAAAAGAGCTAAATAATAAAGAAAAAGCAAACAACACAGTGGCCTAGATTTGGAGTTTTGTCGGTAACGACCCGAAAAACTAACGCCGGCTTTTTTCTGGCCGCACCATAAAAATAACTCTGGTATCGAGAGTCCACATAAAGGCTGCGTTAGGCTCCAAAAAAGGAGCGTAGAGCATTTTTAACGCAGCTTCAACTCTCGATACCAGAGTTGCTTACGGACGCGGCCAGCCTCAAAAACGTGCTCGTGCACGATTCCCCCATAGGAAACAATGGGGCTGTTTGAGCTGAAAAAAAACCAAACACTTGCAAAAAAGCCGCGTTCAGCTCCTAACGCAGCCCCATTGTTTGCTATGCGGTAACCCTTCCTACGTCTGCACTTAACACTCTAACATGTACCCCGAGTCTAAACACCCCTAACCTTACACTTATTAACCCCTAATCTGCCGCCCCCGCTATCGCTGACCCCTGCATATTATTATTAACCCCTAATCTTCCGCTCCGTAAACCGGCGCTACTTACATTATCCCTATGTACCCCTAATCTGCTGCCCCTAACACCGCCGACCCCTATATTATATTTATTAACCCCTAATCTGCCCCCCACAACGTCGCCTCCACCTGCCTACACTTATTAACCCCTAATCTGCCGACCGGACCTGAGCGCTACTATAATAAAGTTATTAACCCCTAATCCGCCTCACTAACCCTATAATAAATAGTATTAACCCCTAATCTGCCCTCCCTAACATCGCCGACACCTAACTTCAATTATTAACCCCTAATCTGCCGACCGAATCTCGCCGCTATTCTAATAAATGTATTAACCCCTAAAGCTAAGTCTAACCCTAATACTAACACCCCCCTAAGTTAAATATAATTTAAATCTAACGAAATTAATTAACTCTTATTAAATAAATTATTCCAATTTAAAGCTAAATACTTACCTGTAAAATAAATCCTAATATAGCTACAATATAAATTATAATTATATTATAGCTATTTTAGGATTTATATTTATTTTACAGGTAACTTTGTATTTATTTTAACCAGGTACAATAGATATTAAATAGTTAAGAACTATTTAATAGCTAAAATAGTTAAAATAATTACAAATTTACCTGTAAAAGAAATCCTAACCTAAGTTACAAATAAACCTAACACTAGACTATCAATAAATTAATTAAATAAACTACCTACAATTACCTACAATTAACCTAACACTACACTATCAATAAATTAATTAAATACAATTGCTACAAAGAAATACAATTAAATAAACTAGCTAAAGTACAAAAAATAAAAAAGAACTAAGTTACAAAAAATAAAAAATTATTTACAAACATAAGAAAAATATTACAACAATTTTAAACTAATTACACCTACTCTAAGCCCCCTAATAAAATAACAAAGCCCCCCAAAATAAAAAAATGCCCTACCCTATTCTAAATTACTAAAGTTCAAAGCTCTTTTACCTTACCAGCCCTGAACAGGGCCCTTTGCGGGGCATGCCCCAAGAAATTCAGCTCTTTTGCCTGTAAAAAAAAACATACAATACCCCCCCCCAACATTACAACCCACCACCCACATACCCCTAATCTAACCCAAACCCCCCTTAAATAAACCTAACACTAAGCCCCTGAAGATCATCCTACCTTGTCTTCACCATACCAGGTTCACCGATCGGTCCAGAAGAGCTCCTCCGATGTCCTGATCCAAGCCCAAGCGGGGGGCTGAAGAGGTCCATGATTCGGCTGAAGTCTTCATCCAAGCGGGCCAGAAGAGGTCTTCCATCCGATTGAAGTCTTCATCCAAGCGGCATCCATCCGGAGCGAAGCGGCAGCATCCTGAAGACCTCCACCGCGGAACATCCATCCTGGCCGACGACTGAACGATGAATGACGGTTCCTTTAAATGACGTCATCCAAGATGGCGTCCCTCGAATTCCGATTGGCTGATAGGATTCTATCAGCCAATCGGAATTAAGGTAGGAATATTCTACCTTATCAGCCAATCGGAATCAGCCAATCAGAATATTCCTACCTTAATTCCGATTGGCTGATAGAATCCTATCAGCCAATCGGAATTCGAGGGACGCCATCTTGGATGACGTCATTTAAAGGAACCGTCATTCGTCGTTCAGTCGTCGGCCAGGATGGATGTTCCGCGGTGGAGGTCTTCAGGAATTAAGGTAGGAATATTCTGATTGGCTGATGGAATCAGCCAATCAGAATATTCCTACCTTAATTCCGATTGGCTGATAGAATCCTATCAGCCAATCGGAATTCGAGGGACGCCATCTTGGATGACGTCATTTAAAGGAACCGTCATTCGTCGTTCAGTCGTCGGCCAGGATGGATGTTCCGCGGTGGAGGTCTTCAGGATGCTGCCGCTTCGCTCCGGATGGATGCCGCTTGGATGAAGACTTCAATCGGATGGAAGACCTCTTCTGGCCCGCTTGGATGAAGACTTCAGCCGGATCATGGACCTCTTCAGCCCCCCGCTTGGGCTTGGATCAGGACATCGGAGGAGCTCTTCTGGACCGATCGGTGAACCTGGTATGGTGAAGACAAGGTAGGATGATCTTCAGGGGCTTAGTGTTAGGTTTATTTAAGGGGGGTTTGGGTTAGATTAGGGGTATGTGGGTGGTGGGTTGTAATGTTGGGGGGGGGGTATTGTATGTTTTTTTTTACAGGCAAAAGAGCTGAATTTCTTGGGGCATGCCCCGCAAAGGGCCCTGTTCAGGGCTGGTAAGGTAAAAGAGCTTTGAACTTTAGTAATTTAGAATAGGGTAGGGCATTTTTTTTATTTTGGGGGGCTTTGTTATTTTATTAGGGGGCTTAGAGTAGGTGTAATTAGTTTAAAATTGTTGTAATATTTTTCTTATGTTTGTAAATAATTTTTTATTTTTTGTAACTTAGTTCTTTTTTATTTTTTGTACTTTAGCTAGTTTATTTAATTGTATTTCTTTGTAGCAATTGTATTTAATTAATTTATTGATAGTGTAGTGTTAGGTTAATTGTAGGTAATTGTAGGTAGTTTATTTAATTAATTTATTGATAGTCTAGTGTTAGGTTTATTTGTAACTTAGGTTAGGATTTCTTTTACAGGTAAATTTGTAATTATTTTAACTATTTTAGCTATTAAATAGTTCTTAACTATTTAATATCTATTGTACCTGGTTAAAATAAATACAAAGTTACCTGTAAAATAA
The DNA here is from genome assembly GCF_027579735.1 of Bombina bombina. NCBI lineage: Eukaryota > Metazoa > Chordata > Amphibia > Anura > Bombinatoridae > Bombina > Bombina bombina. Next base: position 242,150,500 of record NC_069505.1, on the reverse strand, counting down.
ATATAAATCCTAAAATAGCTATAATATAATTATAATTTATATTGTAGCTATATTAGGATTTATTTTACAGGTAAGTATTTAGCTTTAAATTGGAATAATTTATTTAATAAGAGTTAATTAATTTCGTTAGATTTAAATTATATTTAACTTAGGGGGGTGTTAGTATTAGGGTTAGACTTAGCTTTAGGGGTTAATACATTTATTAGAATAGCGGCGAGATTCGGTCGGCAGATTAGGGGTTAATAATTGAAGTTAGGTGTCGGCGATGTTAGGGAGGGCAGATTAGGGGTTAATACTATTTATTATAGGGTTAGTGAGGCGGATTAGGGGTTAATAACTTTATTATAGTAGCGCTCAGGTCCGGTCGGCAGATTAGGGGTTAATAAGTGTAGGCAGGTGGAGGCGACGTTGTGGGGGGCAGATTAGGGGTTAATAAAAAAATTTCGAGTGTCGGCGATGTGGGGGGACCTCGGTTTAGGGGTACATAGGTAGTTTATGGGTGTTAGTGTACTTTAGAGTACAGTAGTTAAGAGCTTTAGAAACCGGCGTTAGCCCAGAAAGCTCTTAACTACTGACTTTTTTCCTGCGGCTGGAGTTTTGTCGTTAGATGTCTAACGCTCACTTCAGAAACGACTCTAAATACCGGAGTTAGAAAAATCCCATTGAAAAGATAGGATACGCAATTTACGTAAGGGGATCTGCGGTATGGAAAAGTCGCGGCTGGAAAGTGAGCGTTAGACCCTATTTTGAGTGACTCCAAATACCAGCGGTAGCCTAAAACCAGCGTTAGGAGCCTCTAACGCTGGTTTTCACGGCTAACGCCAAACTCTAAATCTAGGCCAGTATTAGGTGACACTGATACAGCAATAGGGAGCTCTACTCAAGGGGAGATTGATATTGAACATATACCTGGATCTAACATTTTAAAGCACAATACAACTGAACAAAGTTCAGAACGAAGAGAAACAGTTTCTGATAGCTATCGAAATGAAAGACATACAGATAATAGACAGGGTAATTATGACTCTTATCATCGATATAATCACTATCAGTCTAATAATGGGTATAATACCTATGGATATAAAGGCAGATATTATGGAAGACAATATTTCAACCAAAGATGTGATAGGGGGCAGCGATATAATATGAGAAATAGAGATAACTACCCCAATTATTGGAACCAGGAGAACAGGAATAGAAGGGACCATTCTAACCATTGGAATAGAGAGAGGAGATATGATGACTCTAGAAGAAGATTCGATCATTATGGGCCAGAATACGATACAAGAAGAAGGCCTGAGGAATTTGAATATGGTCACCAACATGGGGCAGAAAGAGGATATGAGCAGAGAAAGAACAGATATCAATCTGAATATCAACAGAACAGAGGTAAAAACCCTCAGGACCTACGAAAAAATCATCATAGGGACTATGAGAACAGCTCAGAAGGTGACAACCAATATGGAACCCCAAGGGGATATCGGAGAAACATTAAACAAAAGAATGAAATGGAAGAAGAAACAGAGAAAGGAGCCAATAAAATAGAGGAATGGAAGGAGAATAATAATAAAAAAAAAAGAAGAAACGTGGATCCAAAAGTGAAAACTCCAGTTAAAATGACCACATCACAACCTTGCACCTCTGGCACTCTGTCTGGACCTTTTTTAGAGTTGGGACATCACCACCAAAAAGGAAAAGAAAAACAGCAGACATCAAAAGCAAAGGCAAGACACACAGAGGAAGCAGAGGAGGTATAAGGATCAAAAAGGCTAAACAGAAAAATAGTAATGTGGGGAAAAAAGGAACAGACAAAGGAATTTTCAATTTAAGTTCCTATAGACTAAATGATGATGAAAAAGCAGTCTTGAACTTTGGGCTTTCATTTGCTCCTTCGAGAGATCTAGATAAATTTTGTACTTTCGTGAATACGAAAGAATTTATCAGAAAACTAACTTTGAAAAGATTTTTCCTTAAAGCTGAACTTGAGAAAAGTGGAGTAAATCCAAGGAGAAATGAAGATCTGGGGACAAAAGATAAGTATGTACATACTGAATTAAAACCAAGATCAAGCTTTTACCCTGTAAGCAGCAAGGGAACGGCAATAGAAGCCTTTGAGACTATTGTCTGCAAAGAGATAAGGGAGATACGATCGAGGAAATGAAAACATAAGAAGCAAAACTTGTCAAGAAAACAAAGGGAGACCATCACGAAGTTGGAACATAACCAGAATCTGACGATAAAACCTGTGGATAAAGGTGGGGGGATTGTCGTGATGGATAGGAAGGACTATGAGGCTGAAAACAGACGGATCCTAAGCGATATAAGTACATATGAGGAACTGAAAAGAAATCCTACAGATCTGTATAAGAGAGAACTTACAGACCTGCTGAAGGAGGCCAATGAAGAGGGGATATTAAACGACAAAGAGTTACTAACTACTTAAATATAAAATATCCAGTCATACCGATACTATATCCCCTACCCAAGATCCACAAATCAATAACCAAACCTCCCGGAAGACCAATAATCTCCGGAATAGGATCTTTGAGCAGCAACCTGTCGGAGTACATAGACCAGCACTTACAAAAATTGGTCAAGAAACTACCCTCTTACTTAAGGGATTCGACACAGGTCTTGAACCTTATAGAAGAGCTACCTTGGAAGGACGGCTATATACTGGCATCATGTGACGTGACGTCACTGTACACGAGTATCCCGCATGAGGAAGGAATTGATGCAGTAAAGTTCTTTCTGGATAAAGAACCTGATATACCATCTAAGCAAAATTAGTTTATATTGGATAGCATCCGGCACATTCTCACACATAATTTCTTTAGCAATGAAGGCAAATTCTATCGCCAAACTTGTGGAACAGCTATGGGGACCAGGTTCGCGCCAAGCTATGCGAATCTCTACATGGGAAAATGGGAGCAAATATTCTGGGACTCCTGTCCAGCTGGCGTGGACCTGGTCCTCTATCAGCGTTATATAGATGATATCATTATAATCTGGAAAGGCACTTTGGAAGACCTGGTGTATACCATTGAAATTATGAATAAGAACCATGTAAATTTGAAGTTTACATATGAATGTAGCCAGACAGCCTTGACGTTCTTGGCTTTAAGAATAGAGGTGAGAGGAGGAAGATTGGAAACATCCACACATTTTAAGGAAGTGGATAGTAATAATTACGTCCACAAGGAGAGCTGCCACCTCAGCAGATGGAAGAACAACATCCCAAAAGGACAGCTGCTAGATGAGAAAGAACTGCTCCAATCCCTCCAAATGGGAAGAACAAGCTTCAATAATCAAGGAGAAATTTATAGAGAGAGGCTATGACGAGAAAATGCTGGATGAAAAAATGGACGAAGTAAGAAAAACAGAAAGGAAAGATCTCACTAAATATAAAGAAAAGGTGAAGGATAAGTCCATTGAAGCCAGTTTTAACATAGCAATGATAACAGAATACAGTGAGAACAAACACATTGTAGAGAATATATTTTGGAAACACTGGGCGCTGTTAAAGGACGACGACATCCTAGGGGAAAAACTGCCAGAAAATCCAAGGTTCATATACAGAAAAACAAAAAATCTAAAGACCAGATTGGCACCTAGCCTTCAAAAGAAAACATCTGGAGGAATAAGGGACGTGTTTGGAAAAAAGGTGAAAGGATTTTACCCTTGCCATACGTGCAAAGCATGTAAGTGTGGGACTAAAACAACTAAATTCAATTACAATAATGCCAAAGAGGAATTCAAGGGAGTGATCTACCTACTACAATGCCCATGTGGGCTGCAATATGTGGGACAGACGTCCAGGATCCTCAGGGACAGGATTCGGGAACACCTGCTGATGATTGAAAAGTTAAATATGGATACACCACTATACCAGCATTTCGCAACCAAGCATCATGGAAACACTAATGCATTAAGATACATAGGAATCCAAAAAGTTGCCAAAAATTGGAGAGGTGGTAACTTTGAGAAACTACTATTAACTAACGAATCCAAATGGATATTTCTAATGGTCTGTTTATATCCAAAGGGCCTCAATAATAAAGAAGACCTCTCCCATCTACTAAACTTTTAATTTAAAAGCACATAGAACCCCATAAGCATGCAGTAGATTGGGGCATTTTGAAAGAAATATCCAATTCTATGTGGGTTCCTGGAAAGAAATATCTAAACTTTATAAATAAGGAAAATTGTCACAGTCACCTCTCTCTATCCCCTGGTCTTATATAGAAAATATGGTTCATATGGAAAACAAGATATAGAATGGGCCTTTATCAACCTGGTCTCCAAAGGTGGGCCAAATACATAGTGGATCCCTTTTGTTCTTTGGGTCTCAAATGATAAATTATATACTAAACTAATCTAAAGTAAGCCAATAAAAAATTGGGAACATATACTGTTCTCAGTTAAAATATATATGAACATCTGAACAATTACATGTTAGAAAAGTGCCTGTAAAGCTCCACAAATAAAGGCTTCAATACCAAAAATATAACAATGGGATAATTTCTTGAAACCACCACCTCATACTTATGTTATAGATATCCAGAAATATTGCCTCCTCTGTCAACAGTTAATATCAGGAGACAGTATGCATCATTTTAAACATTCCTAGGGACCAACACTTTTATTTAACCAGTTAATTAACACTGGGCAACATTAAGACTCTTTAACCATATATTGCCTCTGGTTGAAGGAATATGGATTTTTAAGATCCGAAGTAACTGGACCATTTACCCGTGAAATAACAATCTGGGTGGAATTTTCAACAATTTTCAAGTAATTGAAATGTATATATGAATCAATATAACCACCTGCATAACATTGAATCTTAGATATTAATGCATTTGATTGTTAAAGAGCCTCCCATAAATGAAAAATCACACAAAAGTTTCTCTAGCATCGATACTACAAATGCCGTATCTTGTATTAAAGAATAGCCATGAATTTTAGCTATCCAACATAGTAGTCTCCTGGCCAACTCTGAGAAGTGGCAGTAGGATACATATAGCCTCTGACAAATACTGATACGTGGACTCTCCCCATTTTAACAGCTCCTAGCCAACTCTGAGAAGTGGCATTATTATACATATAGCCTCTGACAAACATCGATACTTGGACTCTCCCTATTTTAACAGTTCCGTTTCGACGAAACTAGTAGATAAACTAATGTAAGTTTTTAAATGAAACTTGCATCATATAGCACTTACTTGTAGCTATAAAAAACTTTTAGCAAATAATACAAGTTTATCGAAAGAAGATTGATTAATTTAAACACGATTTATTTAAAGGGACAGTATACACTCATTTTCATATAACTGCATGTAATAGACACTACTATAAAGAATAAGATGCACAGATACTGATATAAAAATCCAGTATAAAACGGTTTAAAAACTTACTTAGAAGCTGTCAGTTTGGCTCTGTTGGAAAGGTAGTTGGAAAGCCCACTGCAAGTGGGAACTAAGACACTCCCCCCTCCCCCTTCTTTTGCATATGAAAAGACCCTTTACACAAACAGGAGAAAGTTGGAGAAGGTAGCTGACGGTATTCACATAAAACTTTGGGGCTTGGTTAGGAGTCTGAAAATCAGAGCAATGTTATTTAAAAATAAGCAAAACTATACATTTATTTAAAAAAAAAAACTTTATGGGCTATATAAATAAATCATCTACAAAACATTTATGCAAAGAAAAAATGAGTGTATAATGTCCCTTTAAGTATAATATACTATCTATTGAATGAAAAACAAATTCATTCATGAAGACAATCGATCTGTCCATATACTCTCCATTGTCAAATAAATAAATAAGACAGTTCATATTAGTGCAATCGATTAGTGCTGCAATGAGTGCTGCGAGCGCATAGAAATCAATCATGGAAATCTATATAGACAACATGAAGGTGAGCATAAACAATAGGAGTTATACAGCTCGTTTGGATCACTGACATGTAAAATCGTCCTGTTCTCTCTTCCTCTAAGTGTATAGATAAGTTGAGCGATATATCTATGATAAAATTTATATCTAAGAAAAGTTGAGCCTTATATCTATGGAAAAATATATATCGAAAACGGACCCTTTGAGTTAGTATCAGTGATATAAAAACACTGATCAAGTAAGTTAAATTTTAACATTATTGATGTCCAATCGTTTCCATATAGGCGTATAGCCATTTTTTAAGTCTTACACTATGGGTTGAATGAAAATTGCACCCAACCAATAAGCACACTGTTTTTTCACACACCTCTTTCTTTTCCATACCCCTTTTTAAACGATAAATGAAAGGACATACCATGACATCGAAAATGAAGTCTGATCAAGCATAGATAAGTCGACAAGTCTGATTAAGTATAGATGAGTCTTCAAATAGGCGCATAGCCATTATTTTTAAGCCTTACACTTTGGGCGGAATGAGAATTATACCTAACCAATAAGAACGCTGCCTTTTTTACACACCTCCTGTTACATACTCCTTATACGATAAACAAAACGGCATATTACGACATTGAAAATGAAGGTTAATTAAGCATAGATGAGCCGTTATTATCGCACAAACTTACTAGATAATCTAATATCCAGTTATGGTTAAGGATCATCCTCTTCTTAGATGGAGTTGTTTATAGATAACTCATCCCAATACCGAACCCACAGTCCTATAAGATCTAATAAATAAGAAAAGTAGGGTCTGAACATATGGTCTGAATTTATTATGAATATATATGTCTATTTATTTCTGGGAACATTTATATTGATTTAAGGTTATATGCCGAGACTTAATAAACAAATCCTAATTTAAACCGGAAGTTATTGGTCAAAGATACCGGAAGAATTTAAGAGATGATAATTCACAAGCCGGTTCAAGCATGCATAATTTAAGGCATAAAATAAGCAAAATACATGAAATGGAGGTTATAAAGGCATAACAAATTCATAATATCAAACTATAGTCATAAGATATTTAGAAATAAGTATTTTAATCATTTAAACGAAACCGGAAGTATTATGCAATCAATTCCGGTCTGCATTTACTAAACAGGTATAAAAGATCACCTATAACTGTATAGTCCAGTCTTGAAAAAGGTCTAGCATAGACCGAAACGCGTCGACTGGTGAGTCTACTTCCTTCCATTATACTTGAGAATTACGCTCTGCACTATTGTGTGTTTGTTTTTTACTTTAGGTGAGATTTGGGACTGTCGGGCGTCTGAGGAGATCTTGATACCCCACTACCGTCCGGTACTGCTATGGTTGCAGGCATTTTTTCTTCATAGAATATATTAAAAATACTTTCTGCTTGTTACGTTTTGTTTCTAACAGTGGCCACTGATTTTTTCCTTTGATTTTTTTTTTTTTAAATGTTTTTATTGAGGTGTTCAAAATAGGCTTACAAACAGTAGAAATATGCAAAAAGACAAGATGTCATATGGTTAGTAGCTATATAGTATCCAAGGAAAAATGCGCAATCCAATTTAGCTTAACAACATTGAGGTGAGCCCTCTAGAGTCCATACAATTCGTTAGTAAAATATTACACAATCAGAGACATCAAAATTGATAAATAGTGCCTATACATAAGGGAGCCTACCCTAACCAACAAAAAAGGTCACACATGAACCTAAAACAAGGGAACCTATATGAATGTAGGGGCAGGCAAGGTAAGGTAGAGAGACCGCTCTTGGGTCCCAGTAATATAACCTCGATTTTTATCAGTTAGGTAGTAAATACTAATAGATGGGTTCCAAATTATGGTGTTATGTATAGTATGAGGGAATGAGGGAATGCAAAGTAAATGATGAGAAGAGCGGTATATGGAAGAGAGACCGCGTATTTAGTCCTCCTATGACTAGGAGACATATTATGGAAGGGGGGGGGGAGGTGGGATGATGAATGCTATGTGTTGAGTGAATGCCGTTAGAATGAACAGTATCTATTACTTACTGATGCTATATTGGGGAGTAGGCCAAGTGGAGCTGTAAAAAAAAAATAAAAAAAAATAGGGTGTATAAATGGGTTATAGTCTCAGCTGGCTAATTTTAGAGATCAGACCCGCTGACCTGAATAGATTAGGCGAGTCAATGTTATGGCATTGAAGGTAAATACAGTGGGGGTAGATATGTTGTGGCATAATCAAGGAGAACCACACATATGGTCCTCCTGAACTGTAAGATTCAATCCATATGCTAAGGTGGAGAGAAAAGTAGTGAATTTTTAAGAATGGTGGGAGGCCTTACGAGGCCTTAAGATAATATGTGACATCGGGGAGATAGAACTGCATATATACAGTAGTCTAAACAGTTTAAAATAAAAACGCTATCATATCAATACTGTCTCCATGAAGATATGGAATAGAGGCATAAATCAGCTTTTGTGGCAGCAACACTTCATAATAACCCTGTCAGTTGGATATGGGCCCTAAATCCAACAACAGGCCAGTATGCTAAAGAGTAGGGGACTACCATGCTGCAAATCCACACATAGCACTTGGAAACAAGATGATGAAACATTGAAAATAATAAAAGCTTAACTGCGCAACAATATATTAATCTTATGTGCTAACTGATCTGTGAAGAACAGAATAACCATTCTCATTGTGGAAATTAGCAGAGACGGCTATAAGTTAGTTACCCCTTTCCTTTATATATAATAGATGGGCAGTTATCAGTTTCTCTACATTTCTGTAGAATCTTAGGGCTTGCTTGATATAAGGTATTAACTGTTTAGCTAAACATTACAAAAATAGAACAAACATTATTAACTAAGACAACCCAGCCACAGCCACAGCAGTTTGACAGTGGTTCAGTATATGCAGCACTACAGGCAAAACAAATGTATAGTTCAGCTATATCGGTAAAATACTTAAGTGTTCAGTCACAGAAGAATATTCATTACACCACAAAAGGAGTAATATAGTCTCCAGACTTGTCACCTTCCATTGTAATTGAATGTGCTGTAGTCCGCTGCGGCAGAAAGATAGAGCAGACCCCGCTCCATAACAAGACTACAACAGCTTGACCTGTGTGAAATGGAGGTCTCCTAGTGACAGCGTAGCCACACGGGGTCTGTGCCATCTAGGAAGATCATAGCGGAGAGTTAAGTTCAAAGGTAAGAGGAACAAGAGTCTGTAGAGCCGTAATTATTCCAATCTCTAGAGAGCCAAGTGTAGATCACTAGGCACTGCTATTCTCCTGTCACAGAATAAGATCTACCCCACTCCAGTTTTAAGCATAGATGTGCGGGAATGAAGAGATACACTGGAATGTGCAGAGCGACTCCCCGTTAGGCTGTATCTGACAGTGGCAGCAGTATGCTTGAGCTCAACCACTCTTATCCTCACTCCATGGGGCAAAGGGAGGGCTCCATCAAGATGGCCGCGGTCTGTAGACATCAAGCAACCCTCAGCTGTAGGAAAGTTTGGGAATGAAGGCTGGGTGTTTCCGCATTCTAGAATCTCGCCGGGCATCTGTGAGTCAGAGTTTATAGTGGGAGAGTCGCCTTTCAGCTCCCCTACCAGTGCGCACAGCTCCCGGTTAGATTTTCCACTATAATGATACTCGGGTAATTCGCTGCGTTGTGTAGAGTCAGCGAGGTAACACAAGGTTCCAGGGAGTGGTGTATCAACGGCACTGTTCTGCTCCAAGAAAGTGTCCGCGCTAGTTTGACCATGGACATCAGATGTAAGATCGTTAGGCATAGTACAATTCTCCAATAGTGTTGCTTCCATTCTAGCATAGTGACTTTGTATAAGCTGCGCCACAGCCGCTACCCATCCGTTTAGAGCCTCCATCTCAGCCATATTTGAAAAAAGGCTCCAGCAGCCAGAGATATCCAATTAAACTCTTACAGGGTCTTTTGGGATTAGTGCAGATCCAAGGATCCTCTTGAAGTATGAGGGAATTTAACCCTAAAGGTAAATAAACGGTATTTAGAACTTATAGGAGCCAGGAGCTCCATGCATACACGTCCAGTTCCCTTGGCAGTTGGCTCCCTTGATTTTTTCTTTTAATACGATCTTTGACTGTTTGGATTGAACACTGCAATTTGGATTTAACACTATTTTTTGGAGGACTATTGATTTTAGTGACAATCACTTATTTGCTGTTTGAGTATTCACATTTGTTGGTTCACCCTATCAGTGGTGATGTTTTTTTATTTGCTTTGACTGAAGTTAGTTTTTATTAAGGATTTAACCGGATCATTTATTTTTATTTTTGTTTTTACTATTTTATTTTTATTATTATTTTCTTCACCACCTACTTAAGGATTTTTTATACATTTTGATAAGCAGAGGAAGTTTAAACCACATTTTTTTCACTTAAAAGCACTTAGTTCCACTGTGATTTCACACATTAACCTTTGCATACAGAAGTTTATACTGTTTGCACCATTCACACCATTTGTATCATTTAGACATTTGTTGATAGATACTTCTGAACACGTAGCAGCACGCAAGCTAATACTATTTCAGTCACCACCTATAGTCAAGGAAAGGCTAACCCAACTTAGAAAAGGAGATTATCTCATTAAAGAGCGACTGGGACACAGTACAAATTGGTCTAAAACTAGTTACCTGCAAGAGGATTGCAGCTGTGAATTATATATTGCTTTTGTGAATATTATGTTGCTTTTATGTATATTTTAAATGTTTTTTTGTAACATGGATCCATGTCTGTAAGAAATTAAAGTGTAATTTTACAATTTTAAAGTTTACTGGTTTAGTCCAATCGTTCAGACCCAGCCTTTTTGGCGCTTTGGTTTCAAATTCTATTCTATTTATCCTTATTGACTACTAGGAGTCAACTTCCAGAGCCAGGGTCTATTGAGGCAGGCGCTTAGTGTACCCCCTACTGTCACCTTTAAGCAGATAAAACAGATTACACATTAAAATGAAAAAATATTTACAGTAAAGTCTCCCTTTAAGCCATTTACTTCAGTCATGAAATTTATTTTATCCTATTTTTTTTTTTATTTATTTAGTTTTTTTAAATTTCTGGTCCCTTTCAATGTTACCAATTCCTTGAAAACTCAATACACTAAAAAGCTGGCTGAAAAAAAAGAATGAATGTGATTTACAGGATAAGGCTGATTATTTTTTATTCCCAACAGGACAGCAATGGTTAAATGATCTTGATATAAGATCTTTCTTCTGTAAGCCGGTTGTAGAACAATCATTTGGTTTGCCAATTACAGTTTTTTTATTTCTCTGTAATAAAGGATCATTCGAATGTTTAAGAAAGTGCTAACTGTATTCGCTAATCGTATCTTCACAAGCTGACAAGGAAAAAAGCTCATTATGTGGGAAGTTAAGACTGCACTGGATGGCTATGTCATTCTCAACAATACACATAAAAGTCCATTGTGTAACATGAAATATGTTAATATTAATCCTTAAAGAAAAGAACGCTGATTAACTAAAGCAACAGGCCTCCTGCAGTCCTCGCAGACTCACAGCTGACACACAATGAGGTTGAATTTACACAATAAGAATCATATTAATGTACAATGATTAGAGTGTCCGGTCTCTAGTGCAGGGAGATGCTATATAAAGAGTCTTCAGAATGGCAAACAAAGAAATCCCATTAAGGGGAACAGCAGAGTATTTTTTACCATTAAAGTTTTAATAATTAGACCATAGTACAATTGGCACAATTTTTATTGAAAAAATGCTATTGTGTCTATGGGGCCGAAATAGCATTGTGCGGACATGATACGCTGTAGTAGATCATTTCTGCCGCACATCAATAAATGCCGACAGCATACGCTCTCTGCATTTATCATTGCACCAGCAGTTCTAATGAAATGCTTATACAATGCCGCCCCCTGCATATTCGTGGTCAATTGGCCGCTAGCAGGGGGTGTCAATCAACCCAATCGTATCCGATCGGGCAGATTGCTGTCCGCCGCCTCAGAGGTGGGGGACGAGTTAAGGAACAGCGGTCTTAAGACCGAGTCTTCTTAACCTAAGTTTCAGCGGAAACTGAAACTACTGGGGTAGAGTGCAGCATCCGCTACTTGCTAAATCTACCCCATGCGCTCTCTTTTCATGGAGAAAAGATCGTGACTACTAGACTGAACTGTAGGAAATGTAGAACATTGTTCCTCAATGCCTATAGTTATTGTAACTGAGGTCATTTGAGTAAAACATTGTTACTGACAAAACATTTTTGGGCAAATCACTTGTCACAAAACAAGTTCTTTCCTTATTCACTCATGGGAGTAGATTTATCATCCCCCGGGCGAATATGTCCGCCCTGCATCGCTAAATGCCGACAGCATACGCTGTAGATATTTAACATTGCACAAGCATTTCTGGTGAAAAGCTTGTGCAATGCCGCCCCCTGCACATTTGTGGCCAATCGGCCGCAAGCAGGGGGTGTCAATCATCCCGATCGTATCTGATCTTTTAGGTGGCAGAAGAGTTAAGGACCGCTGATTCTTAAATCTGGTTTCCAGACAGAAGGCTCGCGCAGAGTAAGCAGCATCCACTGCTTGGGAAGTGTACCCCATGGGGTTGTTCACAATTAATTTTTTAACAAAAATCCATTCAACTATTTTTTCCTATGGTTAAAATCTTCAGGAAGCAAACAAAAAAAGAAAGTAAAATGTAATTATTTAATGTTTTATTTACCTATATCTGTATGATTGGAAACTTTCGGCCAGATTACAAGTTTTGCGGTATGAGGGGTGCGGTGTTAACTTGCACGTTATTGTCACCGCTCACTTACCTACAGCGCTGGTAATAAAGGTTTTTACAAACCAGGCATTAAAAGGCAAGAAGTGAGCGTAGCGCAAAATTGTGCTCCATACCGCACTCCAATACCAGCGCTGCTTAAGTCAGCGGTGAGCTGGTTGTACGTGCTCGTGCATGGATTTCCCCATAGACATCAATGGGGAGAGCCGGCTGAGAAAAGTCTAACACCTGCAATAAAACAGCGTATAGCTCAGTAACGCACCCCCATTGATTCCTATGGGGAAACACATTTTATGTTTACACCTAACACCCTAACAGAAACCCCGAGTCTAAACACCCCTAATCTTACACTTATTAACCCCTAATCTGCCGCTCCGGACATCGCCGCCACCTACATTATACTTATGAACCCCTAATCTGCTGCCCCCGACATCACCGACACCTACATTATATTTATTAACCCCATAATCTGCTGCCCACAACATCGCCAACACCTACATAATGTTATTAACCCCTAATCTGCCACCCCCAACGTCGCCGCCACTATAATAAACATATTAACCCCTAAACCACCGTACTCTCGCATCGCAAACACTAGTTAATTATTAACCCCTAATCTGCCGCCCTTAACACTGCTGCCACCTACCTACATTTATTAACCCCGTAATCTGCCGCCCCCCACGTCGCCACCACTATATTATATTTATTAACCCCTAAATCTAAGTCTAACCCTAACAACCCCTAAATTAAATATAATTAAAATAAATCAAAATACAAATTACTATCATTACCTAAATAATTCCTATAATTACATTAATATAATAGTTACATTGTAGCTAGCTTAGGGTTTATTTTTATTTTACAGGCAAGTTTGTATTTATTTTAACTAGGTAGAATATTTACTAAATAGTTATTAACTATTTACTAACTACCTAGCTAAAATAAATACAAATTGACCTGCAAAATAAAACCTAACCTAAGTTACACTAACACTACACTTCAATTAAATACATTCCCTAAATTAAATACAATTAACTAAATTAAATAAAATTTACTAAATTACAAAACAAACACTAAATTTCAGAAAATAAAAAACAAATTACAAGATCGCCCTAGCAAAATAAAAAAAGCCCACCAAAAATAAAAAAAAAACCCTAGCCTAAACTACCAATAGCCCTTAAAAGGGCCTTTTGCGGGGCATTGCCCCAAAGACATCAGCTCTTTTACCTGTAAAAAAAAATACAGTAAAACCCACCACCCACACAACCAGCCTCCAAAATAAAACCCTGACTAAAAAAAAACTAAACTCCCCATTGCCCTGAAAAGGGTATTTGGATGGGCATTGCCCTTAAAAGGGCATTTAGCTCTATTGCGGCCCAAAGCCCTAACCTTAAAAAAAACCCCAGCCAATACACCCTTAAAAAATCCTAAGACTAACCCCTGAAGATCCACTTACCGGGAAAAGTCTTCATCCAAGCGGCAAGATGTCCTCAACGAAGCCAGCAGAAGTGGTCCTCCAGACGGGCAGAAGTCTTCACCCATACGGCATCTTCTATCTTCATGCTTCCGACGCGGATCGGCTCCATCTTCAAGACATCCTCTTCAATCGACGTCTTCTTGCTGAATGAAGGTACCTTTAAGTGACGTCATCCAAGATGAACTTCAATCCTATTGGCTGTTCTAATAAGCAAATAGAATACAAGCTCAATCTTATTGGCTGATTGGATCAGCCAATAGGATTGAAGTTCAATCCTATTGGCTGACTGCATCAGCCAATAGGATTTTTTCAACCTCAATTCCGATTGGCTGATAGAATTTTATCAGCCAATCGGAATCTAAGGGACGCCATCTTGGATGACGTCACTTAAAGGTACCTTCATTCAGCAAGAAGACGTCGATTGAAGAGGATGATCCACGCCGGATGTCTTGAAGATGGAGCCGCTCCGCGTCAGAAGGATGAAGATAGAAGATGCCATTTGGGTGAAGACTTCTGCCCATCTGGAGGACCACTTCTGCCCATCTGGAGGACCACTTCTGCCGGCTTTGTTGAGGACATCTTGCCGCTTGGATGAAGACTTCTCCCGGTAAGTGGATCTCGGGGGTTAGTGTTAGGATTTTTTAAGTTTGTATTGGGTGGGGTTTTTTTTAGGTTATGGCTTTGGGTAGCAATAGAGCTGAATGCCCATCCAAATGCCCTTTTCAGGGTAATGGGGAGCTTAGGTTTTTTTAGTTAGGGTTTTATTTGGGGGGTTGGTTGTGTGGTGGGTTTTACTGTTGAGGGAGTTGTTTGTATTTTTTTTTACAGGTAAAAGAGCTGATTTCTTTGGGGCAATGCCCCACAAAAGGCCCTTTTAAGGGCTATTGGTAGTTTAGTTTAGGCTATTGTTTTTTTTATTTTGGGTGGGCTTTTTTTATTTTGATAGGGCTGTTAGATTAGGTGTAATTAGTTTAAAGATCTTGTAATTTGTTTTTTATTTTCTACCTCATTTAACAGCAGAGGCATCACCTGTCATGTAAAGAGATGGGTTTAAGGAAACAGCTCTATGTAAAGAGTTCACAGAACCCTTGCAGATCAACCCTGGGGGCCAAAACTGGTTATAATACATAGATCAGCATCTCTTATAAGCAGGGATAGGCACAGACAAAGGCTGTGGTGGACATTTTCCCAAGTACAGACCTTAGTGAAGGACACCAAGGTACATTTGAAATTAATATAGTGCTTGGTGTTATTATACTGATGCAAATACCACTGATCGTATAACCAGCCCTTGTCTGGCTATACCCATGTGCCAGTGTCACTACTGTGTCATTATATAGTGCTTGGTGTTATTATACTGATGCAGATACCACTGATCCTATAACCAGTCCTCCTCTGGCTATACCCATGAGCCAGTGTCACTACTGTGTCATTATATAGCGCTGGGTGTTATTATACTGATGCAGATACCACTGATTCTATAACCAGCCCTCCTCTGGCTATACCCATGTGCCAGTGTCACTAATGTGTCTTTGTATAGTGCTGGGTGTTATTATACTGATGCAAATACCACTGATCCTATAACCAGCCCTTGTCTGGCTATACCCATGTGCCAGTCTCACTACTGTGTCATTATATAGTGCTGTGTGTTATTATACTGATGCAGATACCACTGATCCTATAACCAGTCCTCCTCTGGCTATACCCATGTGCCAGTGTCACTACTGTGTCATTATATAGTGCTGGGTGTTATTATACTGATGCAGATACCACTGATACTATAACCAGCCCTCCTCTGGCTATACCCATGTGCCAGTGTCACTACTGTGTCATTATATAGTGCTGTGTGTTATTATACTGATGCAGATACCACTGATCCTATAACCAGTCCTCCTCTGGCTATACCCATGAGCCAGTGACACTACTGTGTCATTATATAGTGCTGGGTGTTATTATACTGATGCAGATACCACTGATTCTATAACCAGCCCTCCTCTGGCTATACCCATGTGCCAGTGTCACTAATGTGTCTTTGTATAGTGCTGGGTGTTATTATACTGATGCAGATACCACTGATCCTATAACCAGCCCTCATCTGGCTATACCCATGTGCCAGTGTCACTACTGTGTCATTATATAGTGCTGGGTGTTTTTATACTGATGCAGATACCACTGATCCTATAACCAGTCCTCCTCTGGCTATACCCATGAGCCAGTGACACTACTGTGTCATTATATAGTGCTGGGTGTTATTATACTGATGCAGATACCACTGATTCTATAACCAGCCCTCCTCTGGCTATACCCATGTGCCAGTGTCACTAATGTGTCTTTGTATAGTGCTGAGTGTTATTATACTGATGCAGATACCACTGATCCTATAACCAGCCCTCATCTGGCTATACCCATGTGCCAGTGTCACTACTGTGTCATTATATAGTGCTGGGTGTTTTTATACTGATGCAGATACCACTGATCCTATAACCAGCCCTCCTCTGGCTATACCCATGTGCCAGTGTCACTACTGTGTCATTATACAATGCTGGGTGTTATTGTACTGATGCAGATGCCACTGATCCTATAAACAACCCTCCTCTGGCTATACCCATGAGCCAGTGTCACTACTGTGTCATTATATAGTGCTTGGTGTTATACTGATGCAGATACCACTGATCCTATAACGAGCCCTCCTCTGGCTATACCCATGTGCCAGTGACACTACTGTGTCTTTGTATAGTGCTGGGTGTTATTATACTGATGCAGATACCACTGATCCAATAACCAGCCCTCCTCTGGCTATACCCATTAGCCAGTGTCACTACTGTGTCATTATATAGTGCTGGGTGTTATACTGATGCAGATACCACTGATCCTATAACCAACCCTCCTCTGGTATACCCATGAGCCAGTGTCACTACTGTGTCATTATATAGTGCTGGGTGTTATACTGATGCAGATATCACTGATCCTATAACCAACCCTCCTCGGGTATACCCATGAGCCAGTGTCACTACTGTGTCATTATATAGTGCTGGGTGTTATTGTACTGATGCAGATTCCACTGACCCTATAACCAGCCCTCCTCTGGTATACCCATGAGCCAGTGTCACTACTGTGTCATTATATAGTTCTGGGTGTTATTGTACTGATGCAGATACCACTGATCCTATAACCAGCCATCTTCTGGCTATACCCATGTGCCAGTGTCACTACTGTGTCATTATACAATGCTGGGTGTTATTGTACTGATGCAGATACCACTGATCCTATAAACAACCCTCCTCTGGCTATACCCATGAGCCAGTGTCACTACTGTGTCATTATATAGTGCTGGGTGTTATACTGATGCAGATACCACTGATCCTATAACGAGCCCTCCTCTGGCTATACCCATGTGCCAGTGACACTACTGTGTCTTTGTATAGTGCTGGGTGTTATTATACTGATGCAGATACCACTGATCCAATAACCAGCCCTCCTCTGGCTATACCCATTAGCCAGTGTCACTACTGTGTCATTATATAGTGCTGGGTGTTATACTGATGCAGATATCACTGATCCTATAACCAACCCTCCTCTGGTATACCCATGAGCCAGTGTCACTACTGTGTCATTATATAGTGCTGGGTGTTATACTGATGCAGATATCACTGATCCTATAACCAACCCTCCTCTGGTATACCCATGAGCCAGTGTCACTACTGTGTCATTATATAGTGCTGGGTGTTATTGTACTGATGCAGATTCCACTGACCCTATAACCAGCCCTCCTCTGGTATACCCATGAGCCAGTGTCACTACTGTGTCATTATATAGTTCTGGGTGTTATTGTACTGATGCAGATACCACTGATCCTATAACCAGCCCTCTTCTGGCTATACACATGTGCCAGTTTCACTACTGTGTCATTATATAGTGCTGGGTGTTATTATACTGATGCAGATACCACTGATCCTATAACCAGCCCTCCTCTGGCTATACCCATGAGCCAGTGTCACTACTGTGTCATTATATAGCGCTGGATGTTATTATATTGATGCAGATACCACTGACCCTATAACCAGCCCTTGTCTGGCTATACGCATGTGCCAGTGTCACTTCTGTGTCTTTGTATAGTGCTGGGTGTTATTATACTAATGCAGATACCATTGACCCTATAACCAGCCCTTCTCTGGCTATACGCATGTGCCAGTGTCACTACTGTGTCATTATATAGTGCTGGGTGTTATTATACTAATGCAGATACCATTGACCCTATAACCAGCCCTTCTCTGGCTATACCCATGTGCCAGTGTCACTACTGTGTCATTATATTGTGCTGGGTTTTATAATACTGATGCATATACCACTGACCCTATAACCAGCCTTTGTCTGGCTATACCCATGTGCCAGTGTTACTACTGTGTCTTTGTATAGAGCTGGGTGTTATTATACTGATGCAGATACCACTGACCCTATAACCAGCCCTTGTCTGGCTATACCCATGTGCCAGTGTTACTACTGTGTCTTTGTATAGAGCTGGGTGTTATTATACTGATGCAGATACCACTGATCCTATAACCAGCCTTCCTCTGGCTATACCCATGTGCCAGTGTCACTACTGTGTCATTATATAGTGCTGGGTGTTATTATACTGATGCAGATACCACTGATCCTACAACCAGCTCTCCTATGGCTATACCCATGTGCCAGTGTCACTACTGTGTCATTATATAGTGCTGGGTGTTATTATACTGATGCAGATACCACTGATCCTATAACCAGCCCTCCTCTGGCTATACCCATGAGCCAGTGTCACTACTGTGTCATTATATAGCGCTGGGTGTTATTATACTGATGCAGATACCACTGATCCTATAACCAGCCCTCCTCTTGCTATACCCATGTGCCAGTGTCACTACTGTATCATTATATAGTGCTGGGTGTTATTATACTGATGCAGATACCACTGATTCTATAACCAGCCCTCCTCTGGCTATACGCATGTGCCAGTGTCACTACTGTGTCATTATATAGTGCTGGGTTTTATAATACTGATGCAGATACCACTGACCCTATAACCAGCCCTCCTCTGGCTATACCCATGTGCCAGTGTCACTACTGTATCATTATATAGTGCTGGGTGTTATTATACTGATGCAGATACCACTGATCCTATAACCAGCCCTCCTCTTGCTATACCCATGTGCCAGTGTCACTACTGTATCATTATATAGTGCTGGGTGTTATTATACGGATGCAGATACCACTGATTCTATAACCAGCCCTCCTCTGGCTATACCCATGAGCCAGTGTCACTACTGTGTCATTATATAGTGTTGGGTGTTACTCTACTGATGCAGATACCACTGACCCTATAACCAGCCCTCCTCTGGCTATACCCATGAGCCAGTGTCACTTCTGTGTCATTATATAGCGCTGGGAGTTATTATACTGATGTAGATACAACTGATCCTATAACCAGCCCTCCTCTGGCTATACCCATGAGCCAGTGTCACTACTGTGTCATTATATAGCGCTGGGAGTTATTATACTGATGCAGATACCACTGAACCTATAACCAGCCCTCCTCTGGCTATACCCATGTGCCAGTGTCACTACTGGTGTCATTATATAGTGCTGGGTGTTATTATACTGATGCAGATACCACTGATCCTATAACTAGCCCTCCTCTGGCTATACCCATGTGCCAGTGTCACTACTGTGTTATTATATAGTGCTTTGTGTTATACTGATCCAGATACCACTGATCCTATAACCAGCCCTCCTCTGGCTTTACCCATGAGCCAGTGTCACTACTGTGTCATTATATAGTGCTGGGTGTTATTATACTGATTCAGATACCACTGATCCTATAACCAGCCCTCCTCTGGCTATACCCATGAGCCAGTGTCACTACTGTGTCATTATATAGCACTGAGTGTTATTGTACTGATGCAGATACCACTGATCCTATAACCAGCCCTCCTCTGGCTATACCCATGTGCCAGTGTCACTACTGTGTCTTTATATAGAGCTGGGTGTTACTATACTGATGCAGATACCACTGATCCTATAACCAGCGCTCCTCTGGCTATACCCATGCCCCAGTGTCACTACTGTGTCATTATATAGTGCTGGGTGTTATTATACTGATGCAGATACCAGTGATTATATAGCCAGCCCTCCTCTGGCTATACCCATGAGCCAGTGTCACTACTGTGTCATTATATAGCACTGAGTGTTATTGTACTGATGCAGATACCACTGATCCTATAACCAGCCCTCCTCTGGCTATACCCATGTGCCAGTGTCACTACTGTGTCATTATATAGTGCTGGGTGTTATTGTACTGATGCAGATACCAGTGATTATATAGCCAGCCCTCCTCTGGCTATACCCATGAGCCAGTGTCACTACTGTGTCATTATATAGCACTGAGTGTTATTGTACTGATGCAGATACCACTGATCCTATAACCAGCCCTCCTCTGGCTATACCCATGTGCCAGTGTCACTACTGTGTCATTATATAGCGCTGGGTGTTATTATACTGATGCAGATACCAGTGATTATATAGCCAGCCCTCCTCTGGCTATACCCATGAGCCAGTGTCACTACTGTGTCATTATATAGCACTGAGTGTTATTGTACTGATGCAGATACCACTGATCCTATAACCAGCCCTCCTCTGGCTATACCCATGAGCCAGTGTCACTACTGTGTCTTTATATAGAGCTGGGTGTTATAATATAGATGCAGATACCACTGATCCTATAACCAGCCCTCCTCTGGCTATACCCATGAGCCAGTGTCACTACTGTGTCTTTATATAGAGCTGGGTGTTATTATACAGATGCAGATACCACTGATCCTATAACCAGCCCTCCTCTGGCTATACCCATGTGCCAGTGTCACTACTGTGTCATTATATACTGCTGGGTGTTATTATACTGATGCAGATACCACTGACCCTATAACCAGCCCTCCTCTGGCTATACCCATGTGCCAGTGTCACTACTGTGTCATTATATAGTGCTGGGTGTTATTATACTGATGCAGATACCACTGATCCTATAACGAGCCCTCCTCTGGCTATACCCATGTGCCAGTGTCACTACTGTGTCATTATATAGTGCTGGGTGTTATTATACTGATGCAGATACCACTGATCCTATAACCAGCCCTCCTCTGGCTATACACATGTGCCAGTGTCACTACTGTGTCATTATATAGTGCTGGGTGTTATTATACTGATGCAGATACCACTGATCCTATAACGAGCCCTCCTCTGGCTATACCCATGTGCCAGTGTCACTACTGTGTCTTTATATAGAGCTGGGTGTTATTATACAGATGCAGATACACATCCAGTATTTCACTCAGGCTTTATTTATTCCATAACTTTTCACCCAGTATTGCTAGCAGTCTTTTGACAAGCCACTAACTTTATTCACACTACATATTTTTTTTTTTATTCCTATTATTTAATCAGAAAGAAAAGATATACTTAGGTTGTGGCGGACACTGCAAGGGCTAGTCACGGACACCTTGCCTATCCCTGCTTATAAGTCTCTAGCATATTATCTTTTAAAAGCATTTTATGTTAGCGTTAATTCAGTTAGGCTGTGCCTGTGCTGTTTTCCCCCCTAAGTTATTCATTTCTTGGTTTCTAGGAGGAATTAGCTAAAAACAGTATTTTAAACAACTTCCCAATTTACTTTTATTATCTAATTTGCTTAGTTCTCTTGGTATCCTTTGCTGAAAAAGATACCTAGGTAAGCTTAGGATCTGAGAGCTAGCTGCTTATTGGTGGCTGCACATATATATCTATTGTCATTGGCTTAACAATATGTTCAGCTAGCTCCTGGTAGTAAATTGCTGCTCCTTCAATAAAGGATAAGAAGAAAATGAAGCAACATTGATAATAAAAGTGCATTGGAAAGTTGTTAAAAATGTATGCTCTATCTGAATCTTAAAATAAATAATTGGGTTTATGTCTCTAAGTTATTAAACATGGGCATACATTGTGGAGCTTTTGAATGCATTTGCATTCTTGCAGTATTATTAATCTGTAACTTTAAGGGACATAAAACCCAATGTTGTGTTTTTTTCTTCATGATTCAGATAGAGCACACATTTAAAAAAAAACAAAAAAAAACATTTAATTTGACTTGCAGTATTTTATCAAATTTGCTTCATTTTCTTGGTATCTTTTCTCGAAGGGGCAGCATTGCTCTACTGGGAGCTAGATAAACACATCAGGTGAGACAATGACAAGAAGAATATATGCAGCTGCTACCTCCCAGTAGTGCAGTGCTGCTCCTGAACAAGCATGTAAGCATACGAGCCCAGCTGCTTTATAGATCACCTTCGCCCTGGACACTGCTTTAGTAGTGGCGGCCCTGCATATTACCCAGCACTATGGCCCCAACCTCGTGATAGCAGTGCTGGTGTGGGATGCAGTGAGTACTTTGCATGTACATTCATATATTATATTATTTACTGTTTATTAGGTTAGAATACATGTGGGGCTCCTCTTTGTGTCTCATTGGCAACCGGTGGTTGTAGCATTCAAGGTGTTAATTTAGAGAGATCAGTAATTTAAATAGGAAAGCAACATGGCTTGAGGTGTACACGAGGGCTGCACACACTCCATCCAGCAAGAAAAATAATAGGTAACGTGAGATCGCTCTAACTGTAGCTTATTTAGTTTAGAAGAAATATTAGATGTTTTTTTATTTAGTTGTTAATCCGGTGTGTACAGACCTACAATTCTACCAGCCTACATGGTCACCATATTTTTAAAGAGGCAATGAATGTGCTAAAAAAAAAAACATTTAAAAAAAATCAGTGGTTTAAAATCATTGCAGAAAAAAAACTGCTCAAAATCTTTCCTTTAACCCCTGGAAAAAAATCTCCTGGCTGACAAATTCCACCAGCCCACATTTTTTAAGGAATGTAAACACTTTGAGATTACAATACAACATTTTAAATAAAGTCTAGTAAAACACCTTTGCAAAAAAACTTTCATTATTTTGCAAACTTTTCTGCATACTTTGAAAAGATTTTTTTTTTTCTAATGCCAAGAACTTGGCATTCAGTTGGCTTCAGTAAGTAAATGTTATTCCTGGTGGGTCCTGTTGGCTGTGGGTCCTGCTGTGGCCTGTGGTGGGTTCTGCTGGCCATGGGTCCTGCGTCCTGCTGTGGCCTGTGCTGGGTTCTGCTGGCCATGGGTCCTGCAGTGGGTCATGCTGTGGCCTGTTGTGGGTCCTGCTGGCTGTGGGTCCTGCTGGCTATGGGTCCTGCAGTGGGTCCTGCTGGCTGTGGGTCCTGTGAGCTGATTCGTTGGTGCAATGGGCCACTTGACTGGATTTGCCCCCAGGCCTAAGGCTGCCGGCCCTAATAGACCCTAGGGTATTTATAATTCAACCACCAGTCTTTGTCAAACTATTGGGCATTCATTTTGTTGTGTTATTTTTCACACACATTGTACTTTAGGCATGGATTCTCAGCTCCTGTTATGTGTTACTGCCAAAAAATGTGTGTTCACCAACATCTTCTGAGTACAGTGATACCACCTATGCATAGGTTTGTTTGCTTGTTTGGGGGCTGCAATGCCAAACGTCTGACATGTGTTTGTGATTTTTTTTTCACATTTAACATATCTTCTTTGCCTATCGTCTTTTTGGGGGCCTTTTTACATACCCCAATGTATTTTCTTGCCATGAATGTGCATATATTTGAAAAGTTGACACCCCAAGGTATTGTATATGGAGTGCTTTGATGCAACCGTTTTAGCCAAAACAAATTGGAGAAAGTGTATGGTGGTAATTTTTCAATTTTCATTTTTACAGACACATTGCTTTTTGACTATGATTTAGGAGAGACTTTTGTAACTTATTGCAAAAGAATACTTCAGGTTGTTTTCTGCAAGGCACCCTGAGTACACCTATGCCCCCCATGCATAGATTTACCAGGATTTTGGGAAGGTTCAGTTACAATTGTATGACTTGTAATTTGAGTTGAAAGTGAGAGTATTTCTTCTGATAGGCCTATCTTTAGTTTGGGGCCTATTGCATACCCCAGTTTAATTTATTTTTGCCATGAAAGTGTATATATTTGAAACTTTGACACCCCAAGGTATTGTATATGGAGTGCTTTGATGCCTTTGATGCAACCGTTTTAGCCAAAAAAAAGTAGAGAAAGTGTATGGTGGTAATTTTTCAATTTTAATTTTTACACACACATTGCTTTTTGACTATGATTTAGGAGCGCCTGTTGTAAGCTATTGCAAGAAAACACTCCAGGTTGTTTTCTGCAAGACCTCCTGAGTACACCCATGCCCACCATGTATAGTTTTGACAGGGGTTCTGGTAAAATACAGCACCAATTTTACTTATAAAAAATAGAACAGTGAAATGTAAAAATCTGGCACAGTAAAAGTAAAAACCAAAAACTAACAAACTCAGTAACAGTAAACTTAACCAAACACCCCCCCCCCCCAAAAAAAAAAAAAAACCCGGCAAATGTAAAAAAAAATAAAAAAAAAATTACCAGTGTATGATACCGCTTGAAGCAGTCCCCAATGCAGAGTCCAGGCTGTCCAGGGCAATCAGGACAGTAAAAGGTGGTGTCCCTTCTCTGCCCCCTCTTGGTACAGACTCTGCATTTCTTCTGAGGATTCTGCTTCACCGCAGTAGGGGAGAATTTTGAAAATAAAATGAGTAGCCCCAACTCTGCTCTCTCCCATCACCGCCCGGGGAGCAGGTGCATCTTGGTAAAAATCTTTGAAATGACCTGGAGCTGAAACTGTAAAAATGTCAGTTTTATTCCGGTGTTTGCTTTTTTGAACAACAAAAAAGCGTTGTGGGTTGCAATCTGCATTAAGTAAATCGCAACTTTTTTGTACCATGTCGTTGTCCTCTGCATTATTAGGTAGGGCTGCAGCAGCTGATCTGCCTGATCAACCCCACCCATATGCCGGTTATAAGCCTTGATGCACACTGGCTTCCTTATGCTCTCAGCTCTGCCACGTACAGAGACCTCCATGTCCGCCGCACATCGATAAATGCCGACAGCATACACATTTATCATTGCACCAGCAGTTCTAGTGAATCGTCTGCTAGCACATATTCAATTGGATTAATTTCTATCCGCCGCCTCAGAGCAGGCGTACAGGTTTTGGAGCAGCAGTCTTCATAACTTGTGTTTCTGGCGAGCCTGGGCATCAAGCTCAGTTCGGAGTTTGATAAATAGACCCCCATATCTGGAGCGCTTGGAAGGAATATACTGCTTGAATCCCAGCCTTCCCTTACACTTCATCAGGGATTCATCCACACATATATTCCTTCCAGGTGTATAAGCCTCTGCAAACCTGGCAGCAAAGTGGGTAATCAGGGGGCGGATTTTATACAGCCTGTCAAACTGGGGATACTCCCTAGGGGGGCACAGGCTGTTGTTGCTGAAGTGCATGAAATGTAGAATCATTTCATACCTCTTCCTCGACATACACTGGGAGATAATGGGGGTAGAGCAGATGGGGTTACTGCTCCAGTAGGAGCGGATGGAGGGTTTCTTTATTATGCCCATCAGCATAGTCAATGCCCAGAATTTTTTTTAATTCTGGCACATTGATGGGGGCCCATTGCTGCTTTGCCAAATATGAGTCAGGCTTTGCAGCATGGAACTGATGGGCATATAAATTAGTTTGGGCAACAATGTTTCCCAATACATCATAGCCCAGAAACAAAAAGTGCTTTTGTGCAAAAGTCAGTGATTTGTAGTGATCACTGGCAAGCTAGGGGTTAATGGCTCTGAAAAGAACCTTTGGGATTTACAATTTTAAAACTAATATAAGTAACTAAATCTCTCTCTCTACACAGATCTCTCTCTCCCACAAAAAATGCAACTGAGGAGAGGAAGGGAGATCCACACTGATCAGTGTCAATATTTACTAATATTGACATGATCAGACAAATGGGATTTTTTATTATTATAAATTAACATATAGAGCAAGCTCAGATTGGATGACCCCAGTCTGCCCCCATGATGAGGCAGGCTAGGGACATCCCCAGAAGCCCCATGATGCACTGGGCATTGCCATCTTTGAAGCCACATGGGGGTGGGGGGCTTTATGGGGCTATTTTATTTAAAATTAAATATATTTTTATTATATATATATATATATATATATATATATATATAATTTTACTAAGTGCCCACTAAGGCACTTAGCGCACTTACAGAGCATCAGAAGCCTACCTGGTGGCTTCAGGTGCTCTGCCTGACTGCTGGGCTCCATGTGGAGTCAAACCGGAAGTGATCGCTCAGTGGGAGCGATCAAAATGAAGCACAGCAGTCAGGAACAGTATTGCAGGATGCCTCATCAATGAGGCATCAATGCCATACTTTTTGAGCGGCTTCCAGCTCAGATTTAAAACAAATTACCCTCACCCTCCCTTACACTTTTGTTTCATAGTGCAGCGGTCCCACCCGCTCCAGTACACGCGGTTCCTTCTCCTGTCCACACGGCTCCTTCTCCTGTACACACAGCCCCTTCTCCTGTACACACGGCTCCTTCTCCTGTACACACAGCCCCTTCTCCTGTACACACGGCTCCTTCTCCTGTCCACTCGGCTCCTTCTCCTGTCCACTAGGCTCCTTCTCCTGTACACACAGCCCCTTCTCCTGTACACACGGCTCCTTCTCCTGTACACTCGGCTCCTTCTCCTGTACACACAGCCCTTTCTCCTGTACACACAGCCCCTTCTCCTGTACACACGGCTCCTTCTCCTGTCCACTCGGCTCCTTCTCCTGTCCACTCGGCTCCTTCTCCTGTCCACTCGGCTCCTTCTCCTGTCCACTCGGCTCCTTCTCCTGTACACACGGCTCCTTCTCCTGTCCACACGGCTCCTTCTCCTGTCCACTCGGCTCCTTCTCCTGTCCACTCGGCTCCTTCTCCTGTCCACTTGGCTCCTTCTCCTGTCCACTCGGCTCCTTCTCCTGTCCACTCGGCTCCTTCTCCTGTCCACTCGGCTCCTTCTCCTGTACACACGGCTCCTTCTCCAGTGCACACGGCTCCTTCTCCTGTGCAGCCTAAGTACAGCTATATATAAAGTATTGTACAGCCTAAGTACAGCTCTATATAAAGTATTGTACAGCCTAAGTACAGCTCTATATAAAGTATTGTACAGCTCTATATAAAGTATTGTGCAGCCTAATTACAGCTCTATATAAAGTATTGTACAGCTCTAAATAAAGTATTGTGCAGCCTAATTACAGCTCTATATAAAGTATTGTACAGACTAAGTACAGCTCTATATAAAGTATTGTGCAGCCTAAGTACAGCTCTATATAAAGTATCGTGCAGCCTAAGTACAGCTCTATATAAAGTATTGTGCAGCCTAATTACAGCTCTATATAAAGTATTGTACAGCTCTATATAAAGTATTGTACAGACTAAGTACAGCTCTATATAAAGTATTGTGCAGCCTAAGTACAGCTCTATATAAAGTATTGTGCAGCCTAGCGGCTAGTTTTGGAGTTTTGCGTTAGATGGGGTGCTAACGCTACGCGTGGTTTATGTCTAACGCACAGCGTTTTTTGACACGGGTATTTAGAGTTGAAAAAAAACCATCTAACGATACTCCTAACGCTTGTATTTCACACGCGGAATCACGCCCGCGTTAGACAGTCTCCCATAGAGATCAATGGAAAATCAAACAAACACGCTTTTTTCACCTAACACTCAATCTCGCGAGAAATACGCACAGCTCGGTCATATGACGTATACCACATCATGCACAACAATAACACGCCGCAAATGTCACAACAACAATCACTAAACAAAGCACATAAGCATTACACATTCAGAAGCGGGGGGAAATTTATTACAATAAAATACAGGGAATACGCATATTGTTTAAGATGCGGAAATACGGAAAATAACAACAAGGAAAAAAAAACACACAATCATACACTAGCAAAATACTCGCATTCAATATTACTATATATTAGGACAAACATACATATACAACACTTCACAAATACCACACCATCGCTAATTAACATTTACACATAATACTATGGGACAATGTTATAGAAAACGAGCACTATGACATCATCGCATTCTACACATTCCACAAATACTAACTCGAAATGAGCATGAGCAAATTCACACACCTAATACACATTGCACAAATACTAATTACTAATAAAGTACACCTGAACACAATTTACAACGCAAACCGGTACATCATTAAACATTTACACAGGGTATATAAGCACCACACAAGCATGGCTTCTTTGACTGTGTTGCTGGTGGGTTGCATTTAAGAAGGGAAGGCTCAGAAGCTACACCCGCCCGCGACACGCTGAGAAACCAACTATTCACATGGGCCGAAACTGTGGTCGACTCGACATGCCTAGTGAGCCTCTACAATAACCCTGTCACGGCTGGAGACTTATAATTTATTACGGGTCCCTCACCAACTAGCCCAGAAGCGCTCCGGATCTTTTACACTTGCCAGCTATCTTCGCGCCAAGTGGCTCAAATGTGGGTAAGAGAGCTCCTACGACTGCACTCGTCCAGCCTATTCTCCATCATAGCTCCACTTTACATTGCTGATCTGATCAGCTCCACCCGTAGTGGAATTGGGTGAACTTTTATACCTTAGATTAGTATCAATGGGTATTACAGACCCTCCTGTGACAATGTGAACTCCCTATTTTAACCTATTGATATTTACAAGTACTGTTGGAAATGCTTATCCTGCCCAATTGGAGAGTATATTCCTCTGAACTCCTTACAGACAGTCACAGTGATTTCCACATGGTGTCCTCCTTCATCCCATAAATGTGACCTTATATTGTATGCCTCACTAATACCTGTTTATCAAGGGCAATTGTTTAGGTTGATCATTAGCAGGGGTCTCCGCCTATCTATATAAAGTTGTTATTTTACTTAGTTTAGTCTTTGTATTACTGAAATATGTCCTTAAATGTAGTAGGAGAAATAACAATTCCCAGGGAACTAGCTGCGTAACTAGCCTCCTGACTTAGGCCTAGATTTAGAGTTCGGCGGTAGCCGTCAAAACCAGCGTTAGAGGCTCCTAACGCTGGTTTTGGGCGCCCGCTGGTATTTGGAGTCAGTGATTAAAGGGTCTAACGCTCACTTTTCAGCCGCGACTTTTCCATACCGCAGATCCCCCTACGCCATTTGCGTAGCCTATCTTTTCAATGGGATCTTCCTAACGCCGGTATTTAGAGTCTTGGCTGAAGTGAGCGTTAGAGCTCTAACGACAAGATTCCAGCCGCCTGAAAATAGCAGGAGTTAAGAGCTTTCTGGCTAACGCCGGTTTATAAAGCTCTTAACTACTGTACCCTAAAGTACACTAACACCCATAAACTACCTATGTACCCCTAAACCGAGGTCCCCCCACATCGCCGCCACTCGATTAAAATTTTTAACCCCTAATCTGCCGACCGCCACCTACGTTATACTTATGTACCCCTAATCTGCTGCCCCTAACACCGCCGACCCCTGTATTATATTTATTAACCCCTAACTTGCCCCCCACAACGTCGCCACCAGCTACTTAAAATAATTAACCCCTAATCTTCCGACCGCAAATCGCCGCCACCTACGTTATCCCTATGTACCCCTAATCTGCTACCCCTAACATCGCCGACCCCTATGTTATATTTATTAACCCCTAATCTGCCCCCCACAACGTCGCCGACACCTACCTACACTTATTAACCCCTAATCTGCCGAGCGGACCTGAGCGCTACTATAATAAAGTTATTAACCCCTAATCCGCCTCACTAACCCTATCATAAATAGTATTAACCCCTAATCTGCCCTCCCTAACATCGCCGACACCTACCTTCAATTATTAACCCCTAATCTGCCGACCGGAGCTCACCGCTATTCTAATAAATGTATTAACCCCTAAAGCTAAGTCTAACCCTAACACTAACACCCCCCTAAGTTAAATATAATTTTTATCTAACGAAATAAATTAACTCTTATTAAATAAATAATTCCTATTTAAAGCTAAATACTTACCTGTAAAATACATCCTAATATAGCTACAATATAAATTATAATTATATTATAGCTATTTTAGGATTAATATTTATTTTACAGGCAACTTTGTAATTATTTTAACCAGGTACAATAGCTATTAAATAGTTAAGAACTATTTAATAGTTACCTAGTTAAAATAATTACAAATTTACCTGTAAAATAAATCCTAACCTAAGATATAATTAAACCTAACACTACCCTATCAATAAAATAATTAAATAAACTACCTACAATTACCTACAATTAACCTAACACTACACTATCAATAAATTAATTAAACACAATTGCTACAAATAAATACAATTAAATAAACTATCTAAAGTACAAAAAATAAAAAAGAACTAAGTTACAGAAAATAATAAAATATTTACAAACATAATAAAAATATTACAACAATTTTAAACTAATTACACCTACTCTAAGCCCCCTAATAAAATAACAAAGCCCCCCAAAATAAAAAATTCCCTACCCTATTCTAAAATACAAATATTACAAGCTCTTTTACCTTACCAGCCCTGAACAGGGCCCTTTGCGGGGCATGCCCCAAGAATTTCAGCTCTTTTGCCTGTAAAAAAAAACATACAATACCCCCCCCCCAACATTACAACCCACCACCCACATACCCCTAATCTAACCCAAATCCCCCTTAAATAAACCTAACACTACCCCCCTGATGATCTTCCTACCTTGTCTTCACCATGCCAGGTTCACCGATCCGTCCTGGCTCCAAGATCTTCATCCACCCCAAGCGGGGGCTAGACATCCACTGAAGAAGTCCAGAAGAGGGTCCAAAGTCTTCCTCCTATCCGGCAAGAAGAGGACATCCGGACCGGCAAACATCTTCTCCAAGCGGCATCTTCTATCTTCTTCCATCCGATGACGACCGGCTCCATCTTGAAGACCTCCAGCGCGGATCCATCCTCTTCTTCCGACGACTAGACGACGAATGACGGTTCCTTTAAGGGACGTCATCCAAGATGGCGTCCCTCGAATTCCGATTGGCTGATAGGATTCTATCAGCCAATCGGAATTAAGGTAGGAATTTTCTGATTGGCTGATGGAATCAGCCAATCAGAATATAGTTCAATCCGATTGGCTGATCCAATCAGCCAATCAGATTGAGCTCGCATTCTATTGGCTGATCGGAACAGCCAATAGAATGCGAGCTCAATCTGATTGGCTGATTGGATCAGCCAATCGGATTGAACTATATTCTGATTGGCTGATTCCATCAGCCAATCAGAAAATTCCTACCTTAATTCCGATTGGCTGATAGAATCCTATCAGCCAATCGGAATTCGAGGGACGCCATCTTGGATGACGTCCCTTAAAGGAACCGTCATTCGTCGTCTAGTCGTCGGAAGAAGAGGATGGATCCGCGCTGGAGGTCTTCAAGATGGAGCCGGTCGTCATCGGATGGAAGAAGATAGAAGATGCCGCTTGGAGAAGATGTTTGCCGGTCCGGATGTCCTCTTCTTGCCGGATAGGAGGAAGACTTTGGACCCTCTTCTGGACTTCTTCAGTGGATGTCTAGCCCCCGCTTGGGGTGGATGAAGATCTTGGAGCCAGGACGGATCGGTGAACCTGGCATGGTGAAGACAAGGTAGGAAGATCATCAGGGGGGTAGTGTTAGGTTTATTTAAGGGGGGTTTGGGTTAGATTAGGGGTATGTGGGTGGTGGGTTGTAATGTTGGGGGGGGGGTATTGTATGTTTTTTTTTACAGGCAAAAGAGCTGAAATTCTTGGGGCATGCCCCGCAAAGGGCCCTGTTCAGGGCTGGTAAGGTAAAAGAGCTTGTAATATTTGTATTTTAGAATAGGGTAGGGAATTTTTTATTTTGGGGGGCTTTGTTATTTTATTAGGGGGCTTAGAGTAGGTGTAATTAGTTTAAAATTGTTGTAATATTTTTATTATGTTTGTAAATATTTTATTATTTTCTGTAACTTAGTTCTTTTTTATTTTTTGTACTTTAGATAGTTTATTTAATTGTATTTATTTGTAGCAATTGTGTTTAATTAATTTATTGATAGTGTAGTGTTAGGTTAATTGTAGGTAATTGTAGGTAGTTTATTTAATTATTTTATTGATAGGGTAGTGTTAGGTTTAATTATATCTTAGGTTAGGATTTATTTTACAGGTAAATTTGTAATTATTTTAACTAGGTAACTATTAAATAGTTCTTAACTATTTAATAGCTATTGTACCTGGTTAAAATAATTACAAAGTTGCCTGTAAAATAAATATTAATCCTAAAATAGCTATAATATAATTATAATTTATATTGTAGCTATATTAGGATTTATTTTACAGGTAAGTATTTAGCTTTAAATAGGAATTATTTATTTAATAAGAGTTAATTTATTTCGTTAGATAAAAATTATATTTAACTTAGGGGGGTGTTAGTGTTAGGGTTAGACTTAGCTTTAGGGGTTAATACATTTATTAGAATAGCGGTGAGCTCCGGTCGGCAGATTAGGGGTTAATAATTGAAGGTAGGTGTCGGCGATGTTAGGGAGGGCAGATTAGGGGTTAATACTATTTATGATAGGGTTAGTGAGGCGGATTAGGGGTTAATAACTTTATTATAGTAGCGCTCAGGTCCGCTCGGCAGATTAGGGGTTAATAAGTGTAGGCAGGTGTCGGCGACGTTGTGGGGGGCAGATTAGGGGTTAATAAATATAACATAGGGGTCGGCGATGTTAGGGCAGCAGATTAGGGGTACATAGGGATAACGTAGGTGGCGGCGGTTTACGGAGCGGCAGATTAGGGGTTAAAAGTGTAATGCAGGGGTCAGCGATAGCGGGGGCGGCAGATTAGGGGTTAATAAGTGTAAGGTTAGGGGTGTTTAGACTCGGGGTACATGTTAGGGTGTTAGGTGCAGACGTAGGAAGTGTTTCCCCATAGGAAACAATGGGGCTGCGTTAGGAGCTGAACGCTGCTTTTTTGCAGGTGTTAGGTTTTTTTTCAGCTCAAACAGCCCCATTGTTTCCTATGGGAGAATCGTGCACGAGCACGTTTTTGATGCCGGCCGCGTCCGTAAGCAACTCTGGTATCGAGAGTTGCATTTGCGGTAAAAATGCTCTACGCTCCTTTTTTGGAGCCTAACGCAGCATTTGTTTGAACTCTCGATACCAGAGTTAAATTTATGGTGCGGCCAGAAAAAAACCCGCGGAGCGTTAACAGCCCTTTTACCGCCGAACTCTAAATCTAGGCCTTAGAGTTTGCATGCAGGTCACATATTTAGTTTATAGTCAGTACTGTGAATATGCCTATATTTATCTAGGAGTTATACATTTCCTTAGTTATTTATCATACTAAAGCTACGGGGGCACCTTCTACACTATGTCATATTCTTGATAACTCTTAGATGGGCGAGCAGACATAACTTAGGCTCCTGCAGGGAGAGTGGTGTAATAAATGCTATCTTCTTTCGCAACTTCGCAAGGGCTTTGCCATAATAATCCTTCCATAGATCACATGTTCATGATAAACTTGTAACGTGGAATGCTTGTATAGTTTTACTATCACTCCCAACTTAAGCATGGGGGGACATAGACACTAGGTCATAACTCTTTACCTGAGCCCTGCATTTATACAACGGGTTAATTCCCCTGAGAACTATTTTCCCTTCAGCTATATCTATGATCACAGGGTCTTCTACATTGACAACTATATCTTCTGTCCCTTCCCCAGTTTAATACATTGCCTAGTTTAGCAATATATCCCCTTATGAAAGTTTAAGAGTCAGATGTTTGAGTAAATTGGGGTCAATTGTTCAACATACATGTAACTATTAGGTGCTGTTTTAAAATGTTCCATAACTATAAGTGTATAACTATTGTATATTTGTACCTGATAACTTATATTTAATGCAGGAGGTCACTATCTCTCATACTAATTAGTTTTTTTTTTCTCAGGTTGTACCCACTATTATATTTCATCTTCTGCGGTATTAATGTAACTTATCTACTTTATATCTGGCATTCCTTCCTATAATGGTACCTCCCCCTCTTTCTATACCAGATCATCTCTATCATAAAAATTCGTACTTTTGCAATATAGGCTCTAATGTAGTTTTCATATCACTTTGATGCATTAGACTTATTGAGAGCTTAGTGGTACATCTTTCAACTAGAGCTAATAAGCCT
Organism: Bombina bombina; assembly: GCF_027579735.1. Classification (NCBI taxonomy): domain Eukaryota; kingdom Metazoa; phylum Chordata; class Amphibia; order Anura; family Bombinatoridae; genus Bombina; species Bombina bombina. Next base: position 242,116,100 of record NC_069505.1, on the reverse strand, counting down.
TAGATCTGTGCATGTGGGCCGAGATGTTCCGTTGTCGAAGAGCACCTTTTGATACACATGATTAAGTTAATATTTGTTGTAGTGAGCAATTCTTTGTAAAGAGAACAATAGAATATACACATTAGGCTACATAATTACCTTGACTGTCCAACCCTTAGGCGCCAGCGACAGAGCAACATGTAGGGGTGCCATGTTGCAAGGAATCTTAATTTCAGCGCATTACTTCTATTAAATTGACGCAGCAACACCACTAGTTTCACAGCCCTATATACTCCTAATATTGGAAGGACAAGCAATACACTAACTGTGACTCTTGCTCGGGTCCATGTTTTTCCCCTCCCTATCATATTAATGGAAACTCCATGTTTCGTCAAACTTACTTTATCATATATACAAATTGCCCATGTCTGGCTATATGTTTCATTATGCCTCACTAGCTACCTCCCCCTCTTTGTATTGGTACTTGAACTCTCTCTATATTTTAATTCGACCAGCTATCGCTCGATGATCTTCCCCTATCCCCTTTCTATATACTCTGGTTCAATAACTTCCTTTTAAAGCGGTGCTTACCCGCTGATTGTTATTGGTCATTCCAAAGCCCGTATGTGGCTACACATCCCCCCCTATAAGCTATATACACTATATACAATTTTGAAGCCCATAAAGGGCTGCCCATTTGACTATCAGTTTTGCTTTCCTATCCTAGCACATTTGGCCTAAAAGTGGCCTCCTAAATAGTCAACTTCATTGCTATTATATTATAAACCTGAGGTTCCATAAGCCTTTGTAATGACTGCTTTATTACTGTTTGTATATTTTGTTTGACTTTTTCGATATGCCTGTTGTCAAAAGGCGATCATTGTATGTTGTTTGTTCTGAAGAACCTCAATAAAAAAATAAAATATAAAAATACAAACAACCACCCCAACAATAAAACCCACCACCCACACAACCAACCCCCCAAATAAAAGCCTAACTTAAAAAACCTAAGCTCCCCATTGCCCTGAAAAGGGCATTTGAATGGGCATTGCCCTTAAAAGGGTATTTAGCTCTATTGAAGCCCAAACTCCTAATCTAAAAATAAAACCCACCCAATGCACCCTTAAATGAGTTAGCTAGGTCTGTGCATACATTGTTTACCAGTACTGTACACACAAATGTGTGCAAGCAGAGTTCTTTACACTATATGATAATATACTACATACAGCTATGTCTGTGCATACATTGTTTACCAGTGCTGTACACACATATGTGTGCAAGCAGAGTTCTTTACACTATATGATAATATAATACATACAGCTATTTTGTGCATACATTGTTTACCAGTGCTGTACACACAAATGTGCAAGCAGAGTTCTTTACACTATATGATAATATACTATATACAGCTATATCTGTGCATACATTGTTTACCAGTGCTGTACACAAAAATGTGCAAGCAGAAGTCTTTACACTATCCTATTATATAAAAGGCCAAGTGTGTTTGTCCGAAGCTGTCATGCGCAGTAGAGACAGCACAAGGAGAAACACACCTGGCCTTTGAGTCCTGCTCCAGTCCCTAGCTGATCTGCCGTCTGCGACAGAAGTGGGCGTGGCTGGGCATGAGCGGGGGCGTGGCCGTCATGAAGGGGGCGTGGTCGTGCATGAAGGGGCGTGGTCGGGAGATAGAGAGGGGAGAGAGATAGAGAGGGGGGAGAGAGATAGAGAGGGGGGGAGAGAGATAGAGAGGAGGGGAGAGATAGAGAGAGAGGAGGAGAGAGAGGAGAGAGAGAGAGGAGAAGGGGGGGAGAGAGAGAGGAGAGGGGAGAGAGGAGAGAGAGAGGAGAAGGGGGGAGAGAGAGAGGAGGGGGGGAGAGAGAGAGGAGAGGGGGGAGAGAGAGGAGAGGGGGGAGAGAGAGGAGGGGGGGGAGAGAGAGGGGGAGAGAGAGGAGAGGGGGGAGAGAGAGAGGAGAGGGGGGAGAGAGAGGAGAGGGGGGGGAGATAGAGAGGAGGGGGGAGAGAGGAGGGGGGAGAGAGGAGGGGGGAGAGAGGAGATGGGGGAGAGAGAGGAGAGGGGGGAGAGAGAGGGGGGAGAGAGGGGGGGAGAGAGAGGAGGGGGGGAGAGGAGGGGGGAGAGAGAGGAGGGAGGAGAGAGAGGGGGGAGAGAGAGGAGGGGGGAGAGAGAGGAGGGGGGGAGAGAGAGGGGAGGGAGAGAGAGAGGAGGGGGGAGAGAGAGAGGGGGGGGAGAGAGCACGAAGAGAGGGGGGGAGAGAGCGCAAAAGAGAGGGGGAGAGAGCGCAAAAGAGAGGGGGGGAGAGAGAGCGCAAAAGAGAGGGAGAGAGAGAGAGCAAAAGAGGGGAGAGAGAGCACAAAAGAGAGGGGGGAGAGAGAGCAAAAGAGGGGGGGGAGAGAGCTCAAAAGAGAGGGGGAGAGAGAGCGCAAAAGAGATGGGGAGAGAGAGTGCAAAATAGAGGGGGGAGAGAGCGCTACGAGAGGGGGGAGAGAGCGCAAAAGAGAGGGGGAGAGAGAGAGCGCAAAAGAGAGGGGGAGAGAGAGAGAGCGCAAAAGAGAGGGGGAGAGAGAGAGAGCAAAAGAGAGGGAGAGAGAGAGAGAGAGCAAAAGATGGGGGAGAGAGAGCACACAAAAGAGAGGGGGGAGAGAGAGCAAAAGAGGGGGGAAAGAGAAGGGGGGAGAGAGAGAGGAGGGGGGAGAGAGAGAGGAGGGGGGAGAGAGAGAGGGGAGGGAGAGAGAGAGGGGGAGAGAGAGAGCTCAAAAGAGGGGGGAAAGAGAAGGGGGAGAGAGAGAGGAGGGGGGAGAGAGAGAGGGGAGGGAGAGAGAGAGGGGGAAAGAGAGAGCTCAAAAGAGAGGGGGAGAGAGAGTGCAAAAGAGATGAGGGAGAGAGAGAGCAAAAGAGACGGGGGGGAGATCGCGAAGAGGGGGGAGAGAGCGCAAAAGAGGGGGAGAGAGAGATCGCAAAAGAGAGGGGGGAGAGAGAGAAAGCAAAAGAGACGGGAGGAGAGAGCGCAAAAGAGAGGGGGGAAAGAGAGAGCACAAAATGGGGAGAGAGAGAGCAAAAGAGGGGGGAGAGAGAGAGAGGGGTGAGAGAGAGAGGGGAGAGAGAGAGGAGGGGAGAGAGAGAGGAGGGGAGAGAGAGAGGAGGGGGGAGAGAGAGAGAGAGGAGGGGGGAGAGAGAGAGAGGAGGGGGAGAGAGAGAGAGCAGGGGGAGAGAGAAAGAGGAGGGGGGGAGAGAGAGAGGAGGGGGGGAGAGAGAGAGAGGAGGGGGGTAGAGAGGAGGGGGGAGAGAGAGAGAGGAGGGGGGAGAGAGAGAGGGGAGGGAGAGAGAGAGGAGGGGGGGAGAAAGAGAGGAGGGGGGAGAGAGAGAGGGGAGGGAGAGAGAGAGGGGGGAGAGAGAGAGCTCAAAAGAGAGGGGGAGAGAGAGCGCAAAAGAGATGGGGGAGAGAGCTCAAAAGAGAGGGGGAGAGAGAGCGCAAAAGAGATGGGGGAGAGAGAGCTCAAAAGAGAGGGGGAGAGAGAGTGCAAAAGAGATGAGGGAGAGAGAGAGCAAAAGAGAGGGGGGAGAGAGCGCGAAGAGAGGGGGGAGAGAGCGCAAAAGAGAGGTGAGAGAGAGAGCGCAAAAGAGAGGGGGAGAGAGAGCGCAAAAGAGAGGGGGAGAGAGAGAGCAAAAGAGCGGAGGGAGAGCACAAAAGAGAGGGGGGAGAGAGAGCAAAAGAGGGGGGAGAGAGCTCAAAAGAGAGGGGGAGAGAGAGAGCGCAAAAGAGATGGGGAGAGAGAGAGAGAGAGAGAGAGAGAGAGAGGAAAATAGAGGGGGGAGAGAGCGCTACGAGAGGGGGAGAGAGAGAGCGCAAAAGAGAGGGGGAGAGAGAGAGCGCAAAAGAGAGGGAGAGAGAGAGAGCAAAAGAGTGAGGAGAGAGAGAGCACAAAAGAGAGGGGGGAGAGAGAGCAAAAGAGGGGGGAGAGAGAAGGGGGGAGAGAGAGAGGAGGGGGGAGAGAGGAGGGGAGAGAGGAGGGGAGAGAGAGAAGAGGGGGGAGAGAGAGAGGAGGGGGGGGAGAGAGAGAGAGGAGGGGGAGAGAGAGAGAGAGAGTAGGGGGGGAGAGAGAGATGAGGGGGGGAGAGAGAGAGGAGGGGGGGGAGAGAGAGGAGGGGGGAGAGAGAGAGGAGGGGGGAGAGAGAGAGAGGAGGGGGGGGGAGAGAGGAGGGGGGGAGAGAGAGGAGGGGGGAGAGAGAGAGGGGAGGGAGAGAGAGAGGAGGGGGGGAGAGAGAGAGGGGAGGGAGAGAGAGAGGGGGGAGAGAGAGAGCTCAAAAGAGAGGGGGAGAGAGAGCGCAAAAGAGATGGGGGAGAGAGCTCAAAAGAGAGGGGGAGAGAGAGCGCAAAAGAGATGGGGGAGAGAGAGAGAGCTCAAAAGAGAGGGGAGAGAGAGAGTGCAAAAGAGATGAGGGAGAGAGAGAGCAAAAGAGAGGGCGGAGAGAGCGTGAAGAGAGGGGGGGAGAGAGCGCAAAAGAGAGGTGAGAGAGAGAGAGCGCAAAAGAGAGGGGAGAGAGAGTGCAAAGGAGAGGGGGAGAGAGAGAGCAAAAGAGGGGAGAGAGAGCACAAAAGAGAGGGGGGAGAGAGAGCAAAAGAGGGGGGGAGAGAGCTCAAAAGAGAGGGGGAGAGAGAGCGCAAAAGAGATGGGGAGAGAGAGAGCAAAATAGAGGAGAGAGAGAGCGCAAAAGAGATGGGGGAGAGAGAGAGAGCTCAAAAGAGAGGGGGAGAGAGAGTGCAAAAGAGATGAGGGAGAGAGAGAGCAAAAGAGAGGGCGGAGAGAGCGTGAAGAGAGGGGGGAGAGAGCGCAAAAGAGAGGTGAGAGAGAGAGCGCAAAAGAGAGGGGAGAGAGAGTGCAAAGGAGAGGGGGAGAGAGAGAGCAAAAGAGGGGAGAGAGAGCACAAAAGAGAGGGGGGAGAGAGAGCAAAAGAGGGGGGAGAGAGCTCAAAAGAGAGGGGGAGAGAGAGCGCAAAAGAGATGGGGAGAGAGAGAGCAAAATAGAGGGGGGAGAGAGCACTACGAGAGGGGGGAGAGAGCGCAAAAGAGAGGGGGAGAGAGAGAGCACAAAAGAGAGGGAGAGAGAGAGAGCAAAAGAGGGGGGAGAGAGAGAGCACAAAAGAGAGGGGGAGAGAGAGCAAAAGAGGGGGGAGAGAGATGGGGGAGAGTGAGAGGAGGGGGGGAGAGAGAGAGAAGGGGGGAGAGAGAGAGAGGGGAGGGAGAGAGAGGAGGGGAGAGAGAGAGCTAAAAAGAGAGGGGGAGAGAGAGCACAAAAGAAATGGGGGAGAGAGAGAGCTCAAAAGAGAGGGGGAGAGAGAGCGCAAAAGAGATGAGGGAGAGAGCGCGCAAAAGAGAGGGGGGGAGAGAGCGCGAAGAGAGGGGGGAGAGAGCGCAAAAGAGAGGTGAGAGGGAGAGCGCAAAAGAGAGGGGGAGAGAGAGAGCGCAAAAGAGAGGGGGGAGAGAGAGCGCAAAAGAGAGGGTGAGAGAGAGCAAAAGAGGGAGAGAGAGAGAGAGCACAAAAGAGAGGGGGGAGAGAGCAAAAGAGGGGGGATAGAGAGCTCAAAAGAGAGGGGGAGAGAGCGCAAAAGAGATGGGGGAGAGAGAGAGCAAAAGAGAGGGGAGAGAGAGCGCGACGAGAGGGGGGAGAGAGCGCAAAAGAGAGGGGGAGAGAGAGAACGCAAAAGAGAGGGGGAGAGAGAGAGAGCGCAAAAGAGAGGGGGATAGAGAGAGTGCAAAAGAGAGGGAGAGAGAGAGCAAAAGAGGAGGGAGAGAGAGAGCACAAAAGAGAGGGGGGAGAGAGCAAAAGAGGGGGGAGAGAGCACAAAAGAGAGGGGGAGAGAGAGCGCAAAAGAGAGGGGGGAGAGAGCGCAAAAGAGAGGGGGAGAGAGAGAGCGCAAAAGAGAGGGGGAGAGAGTGCAAAAGAGAGGGGGGAGAGAGAGAGCAAAAGAGGGGGAGAGAGAGAGCACAAAAGAGAGGGGAGAGAGAGAGAGAGGGGGGAGAGAGAGGAGGGGAGAGAGAGAGAGGAGGGGAGAGAGAGAGAGGAGAAGGGGGAGATAGAGAGGGGGGAGAGAGAGAGCTCAAAAGAGAGGGGGAGAGAGAGCGCAAAAGAGATGGGGGAGAGAGCTCAAAAGAGAGGGGGGAGAGAGAGCGCAAAAGAGATGGGGGGAGAGAGAGAGCTCAAAAGAGAGGGGGAGAGAGAGCGCAAAAGAGATGGGGGAGAGAGAGAGAGAGCAAGGGGTGGGACCTCTGTACTGCAAAAAAATGGCCCATGTGAATGGGCTTTAGGACTAGTATGATAATTTACTACATACAGCTATGTCTGTGCATACATTGTTTACCAGTGCTCTACACACAAATGTGCAAGCAGAGTTCACACAAATGTGCAAGCAGAGTTCTTCACACTATATGATAATATACTACATACAGCTATGTCTGTGCATACATTGTTTACCAGTGCTGTACACACAAATGTGCAAGCAGAAGTCTTCACACTATATGATAATATACTACATACAGCTATGTCTGTGCATGCATTGTTTACCAGTGCTGTACACACAAATGTGCAAGCAGAAGTCTTTACACTATATGATAATATACTACATACAGCTATGTCTGTGCATACAGAAAGTGCAGGGCAATTAGCCCGGAGCATAGCTAAGGGTTAAGGCCTGGTTGAGTGAGTGCTGCTGCTGTGTGTGTATTTGTTACAATGTTGCATTGTGTTGGGAGGGGTTTACCAACCTTATATATGGGATGTGCAGGGAGTCCACTTCCTCTTTGTTCCTGTGGATCCCTGAAAGATCTTTCTACAGCACAGCTTGTTTTTTTAATGGAAGGCGAACCTGTGGAATGGGAAGAGATGGATCTTGAGGACATCGAATGCGTCGCACTATGCCCATCAGGGACTATCACGGTGGGTCAGGGCCATGTTTCAGGGTTGTCTATGTCAACTTCCCCTTCAGTGGGGGATTAAAAAGTCCCAAATGAGCACAGCACAGAGGATGAGGGTGCACGTAAGGCCAAGGGTACTGCCTAAACCCTCCAAACGATAATTATAGCAAAAAAGGTCTCCAGCACTCCAATGTGTAAAAGGCAATTTTATTAAATATTAGCAACGTTTCGGGGTCACAGCCCCCTACTCATGCTTTATAAACATTAGTAAAACACAATAGCTTTTAAATACTCTCTATATGGCACCAAATGCACCATAAGTGGAGTCTTAGCTCCCTCTTGTGGCAACAACTAGTATTTCACTCCATAACCTATACGTATCATTTTTAATCTCATTTTAAATATCCCACACAAACTAAAAACAATTTATTTACAATGTTGATGTTGTAGCAGCTAAATAGATATATTTCATAATGAATAGTACCTAGCACTGATAACAATAAAATATTAGAATACCCTTTAATATTTCAGAAAAAACAGGACAGGTCATATTCCTTATTTAACCCTTTAGGTTGTAATGTAGCTAACTGGTGTATCCACCACATTTTCCTTTGTTTAAGCTGTCGCTCCCTGTCTAACCCACTCCTATTAGGTTCCACATTATCAATGATTTGCCATCTCATTTGGCAAATGCTATGTCCCTTTTCTAGGAAATGGCCTGAGACCGGGGCCTCTGTGTTCTTACATCTGATGTTTGATCTATGTTGGCTCATCCGGTCTCTGGCTTTGCATGTGGTTTCACCTATATATACTAAAGAACAGGGACACTTAATAAGGTAAACTACATGAGTTGTCTCACACGTATAGAAGCCTTTTATAGTATATTTCCTACCACTCTGTGGGTGATGGAAATTTTCACCTCTAATAATTGAGTTACAACTCATGCAGTTACAACAGGGAAAAGTACCAACTCTCTTACTACCTATAAAAGATTGTTTAGACCTTGTGGAACCTACATCAGTTCTCACTAGCTGGTCCCTGAGACTTTTCACTCTCCTATAGGCCATTAGTGGGGGATCCCTGAACTGTATAACCTCCTTGTTACATTCTTCCACAATATGCCAATGTTGGCGAATCAATTTGGCTATTTTATTACTCAGTGGGTTATATTGGCTTACAAAAACCATTCTGTTCCTATTCTTATCAGGAATTTTGACAGCAGTATCCTCTAGGTTCTTTAAAGTTTTCTCTAATAATTTGTTAGGGTAACCCCTATCTGTAAACTTTTTCTTCATTTCTTTAAACCTAGTGGTTTTATTGTCATTAGTGCTAACTATCCTGTTGACACTGAGGAGCTGACTTCTGGGTAAAGACTCTACTAGAGTTTTTGGATGGAAGCTATTATATTGAAGGAGGTTGTTTTTATATGTTCCCTTAATGTGGAGGTCAAATTCTAGTAGCCTACCTGCTTTAATAACTCTAGTATCTTTTATCTCTTTCATGAAGATGTTGGCGTATGATGGGGCAACGTTGGAGCCCATAGCAGTACCTCTTGTCTGTACGTACCATTGGTCCTGAAATAAGAAGTAATTCCAATATTAGATTAGTCTCAAGAGTTCCTCTATAAAATCCACTTTCCCTGGGCTGTACCTCCTCTTCACCATTAATGTTTTCTTAATTGCTGCTATTCCTGTTTCATGCTTAATGGAGGTATACAGGCTTTTGACATCCATGGTGAACAGTAGGTACTTGTCGCACAGAAACTCGTGCTTTAGTTTTGCCCAGGAAGTGGTTAGTGTCCTTAAGGTAACTAGCCATTTTCAAGACCTCAGGTTGAAGTATCTTGTCAATAAATCTCGAAATGTTGGTGTACACAGAATCCACACTAGAAACAATAGGCCTCCCCGGTGGTCTCTGGCTATCTTTGTGTACTTTAGGAACTGTATAAAAGATAGGGTTACGTGGTGAATTAACATATAAATAATCCATAAGCTTTCTATCAATGATACCATGATCCAATGCCGTCTGTAGGATACTAGAGATCTCTTTCTGGATAACACCCAATGGATTATGTTTTAATGTTCTATATGTATCACTATCTTCTAATTGTGACAATGCTTCACTAATATAATAAGATCTGTTCATTATCACAGGAGAGTGAAAAGTCTCAGGGACCAGCTAGTGAGAACTGATGTAGGTTCAACAAGGAGGTCTAAACAATCTTTTATAGGTAGTAAGAGAGTTGGTACTTTTCCCTGTTGTAACTGCATGAGTTGTAACTCAATTATTAGAGGTGAAAATTTCCATCACCCACAGAGTGGTAGGAAATATACTATAAAAGGCTTCTATACGTGTGAGACAACTCATGTAGTTTACCTTATTAAGTGTCCCTGTTCTTTAGTATATATAGGTGAAACCACACGCAAAGCCAGAGACCGGATGAGCCAACATAGATCAAACATCAGATGTAAGAACACAGAGGCCCCGGTCTCAGGCCATTTCCTAGAAAAGGGACATAGCATTTGCCAAATGAGATGGCAAATCATTGATCATGTGGAACCTAATAGGAGTGGGTTAGACAGGGAGCGACAGCTTAAACAAAGGAAAATGTGGTGGATACACCAGTTAGCTACATTACAACCTAAAGGGTTAAATAAGGACTATGACCTGTCCTGTTGTTTTCTGAAATATTAAAGGGTATTCTAATATTTTATTCTTATCAGTGCTAGGTACTATTCATTATGAAATATATCTATTTAGCTGCTACAACATCAACATTGTATATAAATTGTTTTTAGATTGTGTGGGATATTTAAAATGAGATAAAAAATGATACATATAGGTTATGGAGTGCAATACTAGTTGTTGCCACAAGAGGGAGCTAAGACTCCACTTATGGTGCATTTGGCGCCATATAGAGAGTATTTAAAAGCTATTGTGTTTTACTAATGTTTATAAAGCATGAGTAAGGGGCTGTGACCCCAAAACATTGCTAATATTTAATAAAATTGCCTTTTACACATTGGAGTGCTGGAGACCTTCAGTGGGGGATGGTAGCCCAATTTGTTCCCTTCCCCTGCATGGGGGGAGCGGGATGGCGAGGTTAGGCCTGCTCAGGCATATCAGTCGGTGGGGATTGGCCCTTATGTAGCGGGTGCTGGGGATGCTGGGCCCGAGGTGCAGGAAGCGGGTATTAGGCAGGGGTCCCAGATGTTGTCTTTTAGGCAGGGGTCCCTAGAGAGTTCAGGTTTCCACTCAGGGGAGTGCTCGTTAGGCCCGGTAATCGGTGGTGTGAGTAGTGGGAGCAGTGCGGTCTTACCTGCGTCGGTTGTCCTTTACGGGGAATCCGTCGCAACAGTGGTGGCGCTCCTGCAGTCCCTGGCGTCCGTCCTCGTGGGTGGGTCATCGTCAGGTGTGGCGGCGGTGCAGGCCCAGGTTCCCGGTCCGCGTGGTGTGCAGGCATCCGTCCGGTCCTCATCTTCAGCCCCATCCAAGATGGCCGGCGCGTCGACCTCCGGTGACATTGCGCAGCCCGACGTCACTTCCGGTGACGTCACTTCCACCCGCGGCACTCAATCTGTAGTTGTCGGGCAGAGCGGATCGTCCCCCTCAGGTTCAAGTGGTAAGAAGGGAGTACCATGTGGTGGACACCTGCTCGGGGGGCATTCATGTAAGCCATCAGAAGGCTGGGGGAGCTCCTTCTAGGTCAGGGGATATTGCGGCAGGCGTGAGTCAAGGGGGAAATGTGACTCAGGAGCCGGGGCACCAAGTGCATCCGGGGGGCTCGGCAGGTGCCACACAGCAAGGTGTGTGCACAAGGGCTTTGGCAACAGCTGGCAATAAAGGAGGGGAGGCCGCTAGGGCACCCTCCTCGCACTCGCGGCCTAAGTCAGGCGGCAATAAGGCAAAAGTGGCCCCTGCCCGAGGCGGGGGACAAGGTAAAGGAAAAGCCCCTGTAGATAGAGCAGGTCCTAAGGGGCCTAGCATAACTGTGGCCTAGGGTAGCAGTGCCATTAGTCTGGAACCGCTTGCAGGAGGCCTGCAGGGTTACCTATCGCCCAGCAGGACCTTAGCGGCCAGGTCAGGGCAGGTAGTTATGAAAGGAGCGGTGAAGAGGGGGCACGCTAGTATTAGCGCTAGCTCAGGCGAAGGCCTAGAGGGCACTAGCAGGGGGGCAGTTAGCCCTGCCGGGCTGGTGAAGCCACAAGGGCGCAGAAGGGCAGTTAGGTTTATGGAGGATGTTGAATGTGGGCAGGCTGCAAGTATGGATGAGGATCCCATTTTACTGTATGGTGTGAGTGACATTGACCATGACGAGTATCAGGAATACGGGTCGGGGGGGATGGGGAGGAGTCGGTTGGCTCTTCTCATGGTACTCCCCTCTTGTCTTCTGTGTTTCAGGTCCCCATGGCGTTTTCGTCCGGCAGAGATGCGGCTACCCAGGATGCCAGAGCCCTGGTGCCCAGAGTGGTGGTGACACGTGCGGGCGACACCAGCACATCCGGAGCGGGTCCAGGTCCCAGAGCCTCTTCATCTAGTGAGTCCCATTTTGTTTTTTCTCGGGGAAGGTGTGATTCCTCTAGTTCCAGTGGGTCTGGGTCAGGGTCTGAGTTGGATGGGTCCCTGGGGTTACACACTAAAGGCCATAGGAGGATGTATAGGATGTTGAGGACAATGAGTAGGGGGATACTATTATTGGTTTGACACAGACATCTCAGTCCCCGGGGGTACAGGTGGGCGCACCACAGGCTGTGAATAGAAAAGCGGCCGTATATAGGGACACATACACATGTCAGGTACATAGCCTGCACACCCACCTGAAGTCAAAGATGGTGAAGCGTATCCAGGATGGTAAGTACGTCAATATGTTTGAATTATCCGCGGAATCGTTTAAATTTAAAGAAATGGCGGAAGACGGGACAGGCCCTAAAAAATTCAAACGGCCCGACACATTTGAGGAATGGTATTGGTGTTTCAGGGTATATGCCACATGCTATCTAGAGAGGTTCCCAGATCAAGGTACCGCATTGTTTAAATACGTTGACACAATAGATGCAATACGTAAGAAATTTGCTGATGGAGCCTGGAGGGAGTATGACATGATCTACCGTAAAAAGAACGTGGGTAACCCATTGCTGGACCATGGATCTCCACCTCTGGGCGCATCTCAATGTGGAACGGGGGGCACAAGTGGGCCCAGGAGTAGTTACTCAGGGGCCCAGGCAGCCCCTGCATTTCTGACGGCGTGAAGGGGGAGTGTGCTGGCGTTACCAGGATAAGTCCTGTGAAAGGGGCACGTCCTGCGTGTTTAAGCACGCCTGCAAGTTCTGCCGATTGCTCCAAGAAGCAGGATTCCCAAGCTGAATGGTTTGGGGCTAAAGGAAGGGGCGGATTCGCCTCTTAGGGTCCCCATTATTGGTAAGTGGTTGGCCTGGTACCCGGACAGGGTGGCGGCTAGCCTGCTGGACGCCGGTCTGCGCTTTGGTTTCACTATTCCTGTAGTGGGCCAGGTGTTGGGGTCTAAGGTTAAGAGGAACTTGAAGTCGGCCTCTCAGTTCCCAGAGGTGGTCAGGGAAAAGCTGGGTAAGGAAGTAGCCCTAGGCAGGGTCATAGGTCCTTTCGATGACCGGCCAATTCAAGATTTGGTAATTTCTCCTCTAGGAGTGGTCCCCAAAAAAGAGACGGGTACGTTTCAGCTCATACAACATCTATCCTACCCGAAAGGGCAGTCGGTGAACGACGCAATTCCAGAGGTGTTGTGCTCTGTCCACTACCAGTCGTTTGACGATGCACTGGCTATTGTGAGGGAAAGGGGCCATGGAGCCTTGATGGCAAAATTGGACATAGAGTCCTCGTTCCGGCTTCTCCCAATACACCCGTCATCCTTCAGACTAATGGGGTGCTGGTTTGAAGATGGTTACTATGTAGACCGTTGCCTGCCTATGGGCTGTTCTATATCTTGCACCTATTTTGAGGCGTTCAGTACTTTCCTCCACTGGGCGGTGGCCTCGGTGGTGGGAAGTGACAAGATCGCACACTATTTGGATGATTTCCTTTTAGTGGGGTCTGCCAATTCCGGAGAATTGCCTCCTTGATGAACGTCATGAGGTTCATGATGGCTAGGCTTGGGGTCCCTCTCACCGAGGATAAAACGGAGGGTCCTTGCACGTGCCTGACGTTCCTAGGCATAGAGATAGATTCCATGGCCATGGAATGTAGGCTGCCTAAAGAGAAGGTGACTAGAATGTTGCTGGTGGTTCGCGCCATAGCTACAGCACAATCTTGTTCCCTGAGGGAGTTGCAGTCGCTCCTGGATCTCCTCAATTTTGTCGGGAGAGTCATCCCGTAGGGCAGGATTTTTAGCAAAAGGTTAGAACGGAGACTAGGAGGCAGGACAGCATTGTCGCGCATCCGGATCATAGCAGATCTCGTGGCGGATCTAAAGGTCGGGGAGTGGTTCCTACAGGAGTTTAATGGTGTTTTCATGTGAAGAGGTGACCCAGTATCCAATCAGTCCCTGCATCTGTTCACAGATGCGGCTGGGGCATCCGGATACGGTGCATACTTTAATGGGGCATGGAGTGCGGAGCCGTGGCCAGCCGAGTGGGCGGGCCTAGGGCTTACACGCAACCATTGTGTCTTGGAACTGTTTCCCATTGTAGTGGCTGTTGAGCTGTGTGGGCATCTATTCAGCAACAGGGCTGTGATCTTCTGGACGGATAATCTCAGCGTGGTCTTTGCCATTAACAGGCTATCAGCTTCATCGCCTGTGGTGGTGCATTACCTGCGACACCTGGTGTTGAGATGTTTGCAGTTGAACATTGATTTCAGGGCTCGTCATGTTCCTGGGGTTCAGAACATAGTGGCGGACGCATTGTCTCGCTTCCAGTGGGAGGCATTCAGAGTGGCAGCTCCGACTACGGCTCCTAATGGTCTTTCTTGCCCTCCTTTTATGTGGCAGATGGCGAAGGACTGCAGCGGCTGATCCCCCTACTGCGGGCTTCCTTAACACCCAACACCTGGGCGGCCTACATGAGGTATTGGAGCAAGTGCAACCTCTGTGAGTTTCCTTCTTGCGAAGGTGAGCAGGAATTCCTTTTATAATGGTTGGCTGACCTGAGAGGTAAGCAATTGAAAAAGGGGGCAGTGGTATCTAGGCTGTCAGCAGTAGCCTTCTTTTGCAGGTTGTACACATTTCAAGATGCGTCGTGCTCCTTCCTGGTGAAGCAGTTAATTCGGGGGTGGGGCTGAATGGAGGTTCCGAGGTGCGATACTAGGGAACCCGTTACAGCGGAACGGCTGGTTAAGTTGCTGGCGGTGCTGCTAGATATCTGTTCTTTGCCTTTCGAGGTGCTACTCTTCGGTGCGGCCTTTGGGCTGGTGTTTCATGGGGCACTAAGAGTGGGTTAGTTAGTCCCACACACCAAGACGGCGGTATCGGGGGGAATCATGCACAATCATGTTAGGATGGTGGATGATTCAGTGCTTCTGTTTATCCCCAGGTCCAAGACAGACCAGGAGGGCCGGGGAGCCTGGCTTTCCCTGCCGGGGCAGCCAGGGGTCACCTGTTGCCCATTACGTCTGGTCTCTTCGTACCTGGAGGTGCAGCCAGGAGGCTCCTCCAGGTTTCTTATACATATGAATGGAGACCCGCGGACCAGATACCAGTTCAGGAAGGTGTTAGGTCTTGTAGCGCAGCGGGCGGGTCTTGATGGGTCACGTATTGCCCCCCACTCGTTCAGAGTGGGGGCGGCGATGATGGCGGCAGAGCTGGGTTGGTCCTCGGATCGTATTCGCTCATTGGGGCGTTGGAGATCTCAGCGGTACAAGTCCTTTGTTAGACCTCTGTACGCATAAGGGTATGGGTTGATAACGAGAGACGTGGGCTTGCAAGGGTAAACAAAAGGGGGCTGGCCATGGTAAATGGTGGTAAGGTCCAGTAAGTGTGCAAGCTAACTCTTGTTTCTTTGTTTCAGGCAAACATCCAGGTCCTGTACGGGTGTGGATCGTCGGCCATTCATATGTGCACTTGGCTGCAATTCAAGCTGCGGCCATGCCAGGAGGACAGCAGCTGGTATTTCCATCGTCCAAGGCTGTGTTGCATTGGCTAGGGTGCAGGGGTTTGTCCTGGGCAGATCTGCCTGCATTGCTACAGGATGCCGCAAGGAGGTGGGAAAAGCCCCACATTTTAATTTTACATGCTGGCAGCAATGACGTCGGGGCCATCCCCACATTAGATTTAATCCGGGCAATGCAGGCGGATCTGCATTGGCTTTCCGACTCTGGTTTCCAGGTGTGCGAATCGGGTGGTCGAATGTGATCCCTAGATTGAGGTGGAAGCACATGGTGTGCCATAAAGCGGCTTTCCAGGTCAGGAAAAAGATAAACAGGAACCTGAGGAAGCAAGTAGGGGACCTCGAGGGTTTTGTTATCGAGCATGGGAACATCTCAGCAGCCCATAAGGGTTTATATAGGCAGGATGGGGTTCATTTAGAACTGGCAGGAGTAGATTTGTTCCTTCAGAACATCAGGCAGGCGTTACTCCTAAGGGTGTAGTGGTGGCGGCAAGAGTCTGGACCATTTAATTTGCAGGTCTGTCTCTTGTGGCGGGTGGTCAGGATCACGGCTGCAGGCTGGGAGGAGGTTTGAATGAAGGCCATTGCAGTCAGGGTGACGCCACAGGCTTGGTATGCTTGGGCGTGCTGTGGCTGATTATTAACGGGCCGAGAACCCCCTACATTTCAAAGCTGCGTTGAGTATCTCTGCCTTGTGGTCTGCAGCAGTGTCCCTTGGCCATTTTCTAGAAGGGGTTATATATAGTTAGTTATGTAGGCCCCGATAGCCGCCACCCGTGTTGTTATTACCTGTCGTTGCCAGTTCCCATTGCTGGTATTAATAAATACGACCCACGGGTCTTTAACCCACCTAATGTGTTGAGTTTTATTGACAAGTTATTAAAAGGTCAACTGTTAAGTTAAGTGTTAAGTTATCACTTATTTAGGTTATGAGCAGACACTCAGGAGATGAAGGGCATTTAATCCCTTAATTGTTTACCAGTGCTGTACACACAAATGTGCAAGCAGAGTTCTTTACACTATATGATAATATACTACATACAGCTATGTCTGTGCATACATTGTTTACCAGTGCTGTACACACAAATGTGCAAGCAGAGTTCTTTACACTATATGATAATATACTACATACAGCTATGTCTGTGCATACATTGTTTACCAGTGCTGTACACACAAATGTGCAAGCAGAGTTCTTTACACTATATGATAATATACTACATACAGCTATGTCTGTGCATACATTGTTTACCAGTGCTGTACACACAAATGTGCAAGCAGAGTTCTTTACACTATATGATAATATACTACATACAGCTATGTCTGTGCATACATTGTTTACCAGTGCTGTACACACAAATGTGCAAGCAGAGTTCTTTACACTATATGATAATATACTACATACAGTACTTCTTTAAAGGGACTTGAAACTTAAAATCTTTCTTTTGCGATTCTGAAAAAACAGTCATTTTTAGCAGCTTTGTAATTTACTTCTTTATCAAATTTGCTTTTTTCCTTTGGTATCTTTTGTTGAATAAGCAGCGATGCACAACTGGGAGCTAGCTGAACACATCAGGTGAACCAATGACAAGAGGCATTTATGTGCAGCCACCAATCAGCAGCTAGCTCCCGGTAGTGTATTGCTGCTCATGAACCTACTCAGATATGCTTTTTAACTAAGGATACCATGAGATCAAAGCAAATTAGATAATCGATGTAAATTGGAAAGTTGTTTAATATCACATGCTCTATCTGAATATAGCTAAATGGGAAACTGTTCAAAGGAAACTACTAAAATGGTCTAAAAATAAACCTTACAAAGAAAGGTTCAATGGCAAAGCCTTTTAGCCTGTAACACAACGTCCATTTTTTGTGTGGGGTTTTCATAACGCCGGTATTACAGGTTGTGCGGTGAGGCTAAAATGCTTGCGTTACAGTCTATACCGACACGATCCATACCGCCATCTGAGAGCTGCAGTTATGGATTTTGTGTAACAAAAATGTTTCACAAAACTCATAACTAAAATGTTACAAAGTACACTAACACCCATAAACTACCTATTAACCCTTAAACTGCCACCCTCCCACATCGCAAACACTATAATAAACTAATTAACCCCTAATCTGCCGCCCACCCACATCTCGACTATTAAATAAAGCTAATAACCCCTAATCCGCCACCCCCTCGACATCACAGACACTATAATACAGTTATTAACCCCTATTCCACCGTTCCCTGACATCACCGACACTATAATACAGTTATTAACCCCTAAACCTCCGGACTCCCACATCGCCGCTACTAAATAAACCTATTATATCTACTCACGGTTCCTAAAGTCCGGACATCCATCTCCATCCAGGCGGCGAGAAGTCTTTATCCAGGCGGCGAAAAGTCTTCATCCAGGCGGCGAGAAGTCTTCATCCAGGCGGCGATATCTTCATCCGGTCACCGCCGTACACTGAAGTTGAATGCAAAGTAGCTGTTTCAAAATGGCGTACCTTGCATTCCTGTTGGCTAATTTGATTCTTCAAATTCAAATCAGCCAATAGGATGAGATCTACTGAAATTATATATTATAGTGGCGGTGATGTTGGGGAGCAGCGGAATAGGGGTTAATAACTTTTATTAGTGTCAGTGATGTCTGGGGCGGTGGATTAGGGGTTAATAACTTTATTATAGTGTTGCCGATGTTGGGGGCGGCAGATTAGTTTTTTTTTTTTCCCCATAGACATCAATGGGGCTGCGTTACGGACATTTTTAATTCCGCACTTTAGGTGTTATTTTTTTTTCTAACACTCTCTCCCCATTGATGTCTATAGGGGAAAGCATGCAAGAGCACGTAAAGTCAGGCCTTGGGTTTTGTGCAGTATGGAGCTTAACGCCACCATATCGTACTCACAAGGAGGCTTTTCAGTAACTTTTTTGGCGTTAGTTTCACACCCTGTTTAGCGCTAAACTCGTAATCTAGGTGATTGTGCTTATGCACATGAAGTTAGTTAAGAGTCAGCACTAACTGCCTGAAATGCAAGTCTGTGATAAGGAGGCAGTAAGCAGAAGCTTAGATACAAGGTAATCACAGAGGTAAAAAGTATATTTCCATGACAGTGTTGGTTACACAAAACTGGGGAATGGTAAATAAAGAGATTATCTATCTTTTTAAACAATAACATTTTTGGTGTTTACTATCCTTTTAAGAAAGCTTTTTATGTGGGTGGGTTATCGCTCGTATTACAAGTTGAAAGTAAACCCGACGCGCAAATATCGCAACAGAGTTAAATTCTTCTCCTCATAGACTTCAATAGAGTGCGCTTTTTAAAAAAACTAAGAGTTATCGCTTGTGAGCTAACCTGGCTTTGTGTCCTTAGTAACCAAGTGCACAACATTTAGTAACTCTCACACCCTTTCCTATCTGCTGTGCGCCATGTGACCCTACTGTGGGTCTGTTGGGCCTCATGTTCCACCTTTGCCCTTCTCCTTACAGAGCATTTTCCTAGCACTGGAAGGTCAACACAAGCTCAAACCTGTACCCAAGGACAAGAATTTCACCTTTAATTACTAATGATGAATGAGGAGCTGGTGCAGATGGCTGGGGATAAGGTGGATCATCTGCCAGCTTATTTGGTAGGTAAGGAAGACGTGCTGCCTCTTGGGTTGTGATTGGATGAGAGCAGACGTGTTGTCTCTGTGTGTGTCAGATAATTAGGTACCACAGCATTTGTGTAACTAACGAAGGGAGCTTGCAGAGTAGGTATGTGTTACCAATATCACACAACTACTACACATTATATATGGGTATAACAATGTAAATATAGTGTTATAAAATAAATATAACTAATTCCAATGTTTGTAAAGTAAGAAAAACAGTTGTAAAAAGAAACAAACTTTAGTACTGATACAGACAGGGCCGGTGCTAGGATTTTTGACCACACAGGCGAGGATACATTTTGACGCCCCCCCATACACATTTACACACACAGACACTTACACACACAAATGTGCATATACATATTCCTATTCATAAACAAATTTAGAGAAGGGAACTAGGACCATGATGTTACTTTAGAAGGTACAACATCCACATGTCACTCCATGATTTATTGCAGAAGTCAGAACCAATGTTTTTTCCCAGCAAGCCAACCAAGCAGCAACTATATAGTAGCAGCAGCTCTCCCCCCCCCCACCCAGAAATTACACCTGGGTTCTTCACATAAATATATTAAAAAGGAGCCTTAGGGGTGTCACATGAATATAAAAATCTGGTGTGTCATGTGAATTTCTTGGGTGTCACAAAGCAAAACTAGGAGACTAATCATTTAAAACCAAGTAATTCAAAACATATTTCCCATCTACACTGGCCATAAATGTAACCTTGCAGTGTATGTAGTAAACCTACCTGCAGAATGACAGCAATGCACAGTGACCTGCTGCTTGCATTCCTTTAAGGTGACACTGGTATGCTGTGTATTTGCCATAGGGTAATAATAATGCCAGAACTATGGTCTATGCCATGGGAATGGGCAGCTAACCTGTACAGCACTATTACAATGACAGCAAGCATAGACAGCTTTGCTAGTGCAAGTACTGTAAGTACCACTGACTGACATCATAATATTAGCAGGCCAGGATGTCTAACACCTACCTACAGATGACTCATCCTCATGGTCTGATCTGAGCTTATGTAGCAATCGCTGCCCCGGTCCGATGACAAGCTGTGTTTGGGGGAGTCGGTTAGGTACCGGGCACCTGGAGCAGGTCTCTCCAGTGCTCCTCCTCATCTGGTCGTGAGCCACCGGGTGTCAACAGGTTCAGGTTGCCCAATACAAACCGCTCAGTGCCACCCGCAGCCATCTCTGCTGAGCTAGATAACCCGCCTCCCCAGCCAGAAAACTAGAGGAGAGGGCGGAAGTTGAGCTCTCTGTAGTAGAGACTGAGACAGAGTTCTTCAACTTCACACTTTAGCGCCACCAGTCTGAGGAGGAGCCAAACCCGGTTGCTGCCGCCTGCCATTACATGCGCTGTGACTCAAACCACATGTAGCAAGCAGGACCCGTCACCCAATAGAAAGTGTTTTTTGTTTTAAAACTCCACAGTGCAGCGGCAATGCGGGACAGATTATACACGCAAATCAAACTCTCCAGCTTCCCTACCCTACATCATTAAGCAGCCATTAAGCAAGTGTATAAAAATAAAGTTTTTTTATGTTGCACATTTGCGCCCCCTATGAAGGCGCACTAAGGCGGCTGCTTAGATGCCTATATGCCAGTGCCGGCCCTGGATACAGACCTCATGCCTGTGAGAAACGCTACCATTAATACCAGGTGCTTCTCTCACCAGAGTCACAAGGAAGAATCTCAGCCTCTCTTTTATGTTTTGTAGATCTTGCCCCTGTGATAGCCATTTTATTCATTTCTCATATGTTCTCTGCCGTTAATACAATGGTAATCATCACTTTTATTGTCTTGTGTCACCACAACAGCCAATAAGCAGCCGGGGTTCCTTGAGTAAAAAAAATAAATAAATGACTGCAACTAAATGTAGTAGTATCTGAGCCTAACAGCTGCCGGGCAGACATGTTAGACCTTAATGAACACGAGTCTGAAACATCACATCAGATTATTATGCAATAACAAAGGTTTGTTTAGTCATAAAAGTATATTTCCTTTCATAAGGTGGGGAGAGTCAATAAGGCATTATGTTTGGAATTCAACACCTGGCCATTAGGAGGAGGCCAAGATACCCAACATACCAAGAATTTTAATTCCTCTCAATTCCCTTTAGTACTCAGTCTTATCTTTGCCTCCACCAGAAAAGGTGAACAATTGAGGTGCTTCAGATTCTGTTGACAGAGGTACTCAGAGCTACTTGAGACCCAATTTCCCCTCTCAGAGAACCAGTATTAGTGCAGAGGGGTATTTTAGGGCAGTGTTTTTCAACCAGTGTGCTATGGCACACTAGTGTGCCATGAGAGATCCTCAGGTGTGCCGTGGCAGACTGCCAACAGTGCAGGGGTGTTTGTGAATGAATGTCAATATGTCATGTATAGTTTGTAGGAGGCATAGCATGACAGCACAGTACAGTGTGTGTGTGTATGTATATATATATATATATATATATATTTCATGTATATATATCCTGTATTAGGCTACAATGTGTGATTTTGTAAAATTTTGGGATGGTGGTGTGCCACAGGATTTTTTAATGTAAAAAAGTGTGCCACGGCAAAAAAAAAGGTTGCAAATCACTGTTTTAGGGTACTTAAGCAGTGAAAGCACATGGAATGGGCTAGCTAGATAAGCACAGTAGAGTCTGTGTTTTTTCAAGCTAAGTGCTTCACACTCATATAGCCCACAGGCTATTAGCTGGTACGTAATATATATATCATAGCCAGAGGACACGTCAAGGTAAGTACTTCACACTCACATAGCCCACAGGCTAATAGCAGGTACGTAATATATATATCATAGCCAGAGGACACGTCAAAGTAAGTACTTCACACTCACATAGCCCACAGGCTAAAAGCAGGTACGTAATATACAGGTAGCCCTCAGTTTACGCCGGGGTTAGGTTCCAGAAGGAATGGTTGTAAATCGAAACCGTTGTAAATTGAAACCCAGTTTTATAATGTAAGTCAATGGTAAGTGAGGGACTTAGGTTCCAGGCCCCTCTCAAAATTGTCATAAGCAACACCTAATACATTATTTTTAAAGCTCTGAAATGAAGACTTTAAATGCTAAACAGCATTACAAACCTAATACAATAATCACACAATACAGAATATATAATTAAACTAAGTTAAATGAACAAAACTATTTGCTAAACAGCATTATAAACCTAATAAAATAATCACACAACACAGACTTAACTTGCATTTGTCTGCAAACAGTTCTTTCTCTGCATTCCAATCTGGACTGATTTATAGACAGGAAGATATTGTTCTTTTGAAATCTGCTCGATAGCTCAGGTCTGGTTAAACTGATTAATTTCAGCTTGCTTGGCTTTGCTGCAACACAAGCGGACAGCTCCACCTACTGGCTATTTTAATAAATGCACTGCTTCTCAATAGCAGTCACATGACTGGAAAAAAAGGTTGTTATTCTGAAATGGTGTAAATTGAACCGTTGTAAACCAAGGGCCACCTGTATATATATATATATATATATATATATCATAGCCAGAGGACACGTCAAGGTAAGTACTTCCCACTCACATAGCCCACAGGCTATTAGCAGGTACGTAATATATATATCATAGCCAGAGGACACGTCAAGGTAAGTACTTCACACTCACATAGCCCACAGGCTATTAGCAGGTACGTAATATATATATCATAGCCAGAGGACATGTCAAGGTAAGAACAGATAGGGTCCCTGATCAGGGGGACACTAATGTGCAATGTATTTATTCTTCTGATCGTTATGCATTGCATCAGGATATGAGTATGTGTCTTTACGGGAATTATGAGAGAAATAAACTGCTTTATATTATCACACTCTCAAGAAAGTTACGGATTGTATTATTTTTATTCAAGCAAGCCATGCACATTTTCTTTCACAACTATTTAATAACTACCTAGTTAAAATAAATACAAACTTACCTGTGAAATAAAACCTAACCTGCCTTACACTAAAACCTAACATTACAAAAAATAACAAACACGAAAATTACTAAAAATAAAAATAACTAAATTACATAAAAAAACAAAACACTAAATTACAAAAAATAAGAAACAAATGATCAAAAATAAAAAAGATTTACACCTAATCTAATAGCCCTATCAAAATAAAAAAGCCTGCCCAAAAAAAACCTAGCCTACAATAAACTACCAATGGCCCTTAAGAGGGCCTTTTGTGGGGCATTGCCCCAAAGATATCTGCTCTTTTATCTGTAAAAAAAAAAAAAAACACCACCCAACAGTAAAACCCACCACCCACACAAACAACCCCCCCAAATAAAATAACTATCTAAAAAAACTTAAGCTCCCCATTGCTCTGAAAAGGGCATTTGTATGGGCATTGCCCTTTAAATGGCATTTAGCTCTTTTACATGCCCAGACCCTAAATTAGCTCAATCCTATTGGCTGATTGGAACAGCCAATAGGATTTTAGCAGCTCTAATCCTATTGGCTGATTGAAATCTTTCAGCCAATAGAAATGCAAGGGATGCCATCTTTGATGGCGTCACTTGCATTGAAGTTTTAGTGTACGGCGGTAACCGTATGGAGAGGATGTCTTCAGGATGGACCCGTTCCGCAACGGATGGATGAAGATAGAAGATACTGTCTGAATGAAGACTTCTTGCCACCTGGATGAGGACTTCGCCGGCTGGATGAAGATGAAAGAGGCCGCCCGGATGAAGACTTCTTGCCGCATGGATGAAGACTTCGCCGGCTGGATGGATCCTTCAAGCGGGACTTCAAGAACTGTAACTGGATCTTCAGGGGTTAGTGTTAGGTTTTTTAAGGGTTTTTTGGGTGGGTTTTATTTTTAGTTTAGGGGCTGGGCATGTAAAAGAGCTAAATGCCCTTTTAAGGGCAATGTCCATACAAATGCCCTTTTCAGGGCAATGGGGAGCTTAGGTTTTTTTAGATAGTAATTTTTTGGGGGGGTTGGTGGGTTTTACTGTTGGGGGGGTGTTTGTATTTTTTTACAGGTAAAAGAGCGGATATCTTTGGGGCAATACCCCACAAAAGGCCCTTTTAAGGGCCATTGGTAGTTTATTGTAGGCTAGGTTTTTTTTATTTTGGGTGGGGTTTTTTATTTTGATAGGACTATTAGATTAGATGTAATTCTTTTTTATTTTTGATAATTTGTTTCTTATTTTTCGTAATTTAGTGTTTTTTTTGTAATTTAGTTAGTTTTTTTTGTAATTAGATACTTTTATAATAATAATTATAATTTTTATAGTAGTGTTAGGATTTTTTTAATGTGTGGTTTAGTTTAATTTAATTGGTAGTTAGTTTAATTGTAGTTTAATAATTATCTTAGTTTAATTGTTAGTTTAAAATTAATTTATTTAATTTGACAGGTACATTTTAATTTAAGATAGGGAAATCGTAATTTTAATATAAAGTTAGGGGGTCAATAGGTTTAGGGGTTACTAGTTTATTTTAGTATATTTCATTGTGGGGGCTTTCAGTTTAGGGTTTAATAGTTCATTTAAGTATATTTCGTTGTGGGGGGCTTGCGGTTTAGGGGTTAATAGGTTTATTATAGCGGCGGTGTGGGCGGATGGCAGATTAAGGGTTAATTATATTTAAATAGTGTTTGCGATGTGGGAGGGTGGTGGTTTAGGGGTTAATAGGATTTTTATAGTGGCGACGATGTCGAGGAGCGGCAGAATAGGGGTTAATACATTTTAATAGTGGCGGCGATGTCCAGAGTGGCAGATTAGGGGTTAATAACTTTATTATAGTGTTTGTTATGCGGGAGGGCCTCGGTTTAGGGGTTAATAGGTAGTGTATGGGTGTTTGTGTACTTTCAAACACTTTAGTTGTGAGTTTTATGTTACAGCTTTGTAGCGCAAAACTCATAACTGCTGACTTTAGATAGCGGTACGGATCTTATGGTTATAGAGTGTACCGCTCACTTTTTGGCCTCCCGGGCAAACTCGTGATACCGGCGATATGGGAGTCCCATTGAAAAAGGACTTTTTTAAAAGTGCGGTACTGACGTTGTGTAACTGGCTAAAAGGTGTGCGGTACAGCTATACCGACAAGACTCGTAATAGCAGCGTTAGGGAAAATTAAGCATTATGGGCCATAACGGATGCTATTTGACTCATAATGCAAAACTCATAATCTAGCTGTATGTAGGATAACCTTATGCTTAACTCAGGCATTAATTAGTATGTAGGATATATCCTTATGCTTATCCCAGGCAGTAATTAGTATGTAGGATAGCCTTTTGCTTATCTCAGGCATTCATTAGTATGTAGGATAGCTTTATGCTTATCCCAGGCAGTAATTAGTATGTAGGATAGCTTTATGCTTATCTCAGGCATTAATTAGTATGTAGGATAGCCATATGTTTATCCCAGGCATTAATTAGTATGTAGGATAGCCTTATGCTTATCCTGGGCATTAATTAGTATGTAGGATAGCCTTATGCTTATCACAGGCATTAATTAGTATGTAGGATAACATTATGCTTATCCCAGGCATTAATTAGTATGTAGGATAGCCTTATGCGTATCCCAGGCATTCATTAGTATGTAGGATAGCCTTATGCTTATCCCAGGCATTAATTAGTATGTAGGATAGCCTTATGCTTATCTCAGGCATTGATTAGTATGTAGGATAGCCTTATGCTTATCCCAGGCATTAATTAGTATGCAGGATAGCCTTATGCTTATCCCAGGCATTGATTAGTATGTAGGATAGCCTTATGCTTATCTCAGGCATTGATTAGTATGTAGGATAGCCTTATGCTTATCCCAGGCATTAATTAGTATGCAGGATAGCCTTATGCTTATCCCAGGCATTGATTAGTATGTAGGATAGCCTTATGCTTTTCTCAGGCATTAATCAGTATGTAGGGTAGCCATTTGCTTATCCCAGGCATTCTTAAAGTCCCCCACAGTGTTTGTCATTACCAACTCTTGTGGAAGTTTATTCCATGAATTAATCAGCCTTTCTGTAAAGAAGCTTTTACAAATTACTCCCTTCAGCTTGAGATCATGACCCCTTGTTCTTGAATTTTCCTTTTTATGTAAAATACTCACTGGTTCAGTTTTACTAAACCCTTTAACATACTTGAAAGTTGCTAACGATAACAGCATCTTTATTTTTTAATAAAATTACTGCACTAGGCAGTATTTTGGGGCTAAAGTTGGGGGGAGTGGGGTGTTAACCCCCCTCCCCCAAACAATGAAAACAAAAAAAAGTAGTTGCTCCAACACGTTACAAATGGTTTCACTTTGAATTCTTCCCCAGGATAAGAAAAAGGGGAAGATAATAATTTCTTAAAGTTAAAGGGCAGATATAAATGTCACCAAAAAAGATGCCCAATGTGTAAATTTGTAGATCCAAAGATATCTTCTTTTATATTTAAGGCCACAAGGGAAGAATTCAAAGTAAAACAATTTATTAAGTAGAGAAGCGCCTATGTGGTTTATTTTTTGCAATGTGGGTGTGGCCTACAGTATGTAGGTCGCAAAAAACGTTATTTATATAAACTCTTTAGTAAACATCACTTTAATATATAGATATAAAAATGAAACATAGTGTTCTAAAACATTTTTGTGAGAAACACGATTGTGACCTTGCAACTTTAACTATCAAAAGTATAGAAATAGTACCCAGGGATATCAGAGGAGGTGATCATTTATTAGCAATGAGACAAAAAGAAACCTTTTGGATCCATAGGTTAGGATCTTTAGAACCCAGGGGTCTTAATGTGGATATTGATATTGCAGCTTTTGTATAGAATCTATAGTTTAATTTAAAAGGAAGAAATTATAACAATGAATTAAATGTCTTTAACATGAGAAAATAATGTTTTTTAGAGATGAAATGATGTGTATATTTGGGATTTATTTTTTATTAATATTGATTTATGATATATTAATTAGATTATTATATATTTTTGTGTAATCAATTATATATTTATTGTTTTATATATTAATATTTTATAGACATTTGTAAAGGTAGCTTATATTTTATTGGAATAATATTGTGTTGATTTTGTGTTTCTAAATTAATATTAAATAGGAGCTATGACATTGATTAACCACTAGAGGTCACCCTTACCTCATGTACATATAGCACAATCCCCAAGAGAAGACAGCACACTCTCCAAGATGGGGCGCGGAAAAGGGATTAGCCAGATCCCAATGTCACTGCAGTAATTCAACATTTTCCAGCCTCCAAATAGTTAAAAAACCTTTATTAGCTCAAGCAGGGTCCATAGTAAAGCAACGTTTCAAACCAGCACTTGGTTCTTAGTCGCATCATTGATTTTATGTACAGGTGTCTTTTATACCGATGCATCCCAATGATTAACAAGCTAAGTCACACTGCCATCTTGTGTTCATTTGACAGTATGCATGTATACAGTTACCATATACATAGCTTGAATATATACATTTTAAAATACAATTAAAAACAAACCTACATAAAAATTCTAAAACAAAATAAGAATTAATTATTACAGGTACTTTACAGGGACAGAGACCAGTTGAAATCTTTATTCAACCGTTTTGGTTGTAGGGAATCCAATTTTCTGATCCAAAACATTTCCCTCTTTTTAAGCATTTGTTCCCTATCACCTCCTCTCCTGGGTCTAGCCACATGTTTATCACTTGAAAACGCAATTGGCTAATATTATGACCCATGGAGAGGAAGTGAGAGTAGAGGAGGGCATCTTTATTATTTGTCCGGATGTTTGATTTATGTTCAGTCATTCTCTCGCTGGCCTCCCTACTCGTCTCCCCCACATAAATCCTAGCACATGGACATTTCATAATGTATATAACATAGGTTGATCTACAAGTTCGGAAGTCTTTAATCTTATACTTCGTTCCATTTATTGGGTGGAAGAAATTTTCCCCTCTAATTATAGAGCTACAATGGCTACAATGTAAACAGGGATAACATCCAGTTCTATTTGTCCCAATTGTTGTCTGCATACTTACGGCTAGATTTAGAGTTTTGTCGGTAAAGACCCGCGTAGCTAACGCAGCTTTTTTTCCCAATGCACCCTTAAGACAACGTTGGTATTTAGAGTTGTCTGAAGGGCTGCGTTAGGCTCCAAAAAGGCTGCGTTGAGCTGAATGTACCGCCACTTCAACCCTCAATACCAGCGTTGCTTACGGTAGCGGTAAGCTGGCAAAACGTGCTCGTGCACGATTCCCCCATAGGAAACAATGGGGCAGTTTGGGATGAAAAAAAACCTAACACCTGCAAAAAAGCAGCGTTAAGCTCCCAACGCAGCCCCATTGTTTCCTATGGGGAAACACTTTCTAAGTCTGCACCTAACACCCTAACATGAACCCCGAGTCTAAACACCCCTAACCTTTCACTCATTAACCCCTAATCTGCCGCCCCCGCTATCGCTGACACCTGCATTATAATATTAACCCCTAATCTGCCGCTCCGGACAACGCCGCAACCTTCATTATACCTATGTACCACTAATCTGCTTCCCCTAACATCGCCGACCCCTATATTATATTTATTAACCCCTAATCTGCCCCCCCCCAATGTCGCCGCTACCTTACCTACACTTATTAACCCCTAATCTGCCGACCGGACCTCGCCGCTACTCTAAAAAAGTTATTAACCCCTAAACCGCCGCACTCCCGCCTCGCAAACCCTATAATAAATAATATTAACCCCTAATCTTCCTCCCAACGTCGCCGCCACCTAACTTCAAGTATTAACCCCTAATCTGCCGACCGGACCTCGCCGCTACTCTAATAAATGTATTAACCCCTAAAGCTAAGTCTAACCCTTACACCCCCCTAAATTAAATATAATTTTAATCTAACGAAATAAATTAAATCTTATTAACTAAAGTATTCCTATTTAAAACTAAATACTTACCTGTAAAATAAACCCTAATATAGCTACAATATAACGAATAATTATATTGTAGATATTTTAGGATTTATATTTATTTTACAGGCAACTTTGTATTTATTTTAACTAGGTACAATAGCTATTAAATAGTTATTAACTATTTAATAGCTACCTAGTTAAAATAATTACAAAATTTACCTGTAAAATAAATCCTAACCTAAGATACAATTAAACCTAACACTGCACTATCAATTAATTAATTAAATAAATTACCTACAATTACATACAATTAAATAAACTAAACTAAATTACAAAAAATAAAAAAAGATTACAAGAATATTAGGCTAATTACACCTACTCTAAGCCCCCTAATAAAATAAAAAAGCCCCCCAAAATAATAAAGGTCCCTACCCTATTCTAAATTAAAAAGTGACCAGCTCTTTTACCAGCCCGTAAAAGGGCTTTTTGCGGGGCATGCCCCTAAGTAATCAGCTCTTTTGCTTTTAAAAAAAAATATAACCCCCCCAACATTAAAACCCACCACCCACATACTCCTACTCTAACCCAAACCCCCCTTAAATAAACCTAACACTACCCCCCTGAAGATCTCCCTACCTTGAGTCGTGTTCACCCAGCCGGGCACCGATGGACCAAAAGAGGACATCCGGAGCGGCAGAAGTCTTCATCCTATCCGGGCAGAAGAGGACATCCGGAGCGGCAGAAGTCTTCATCCTATCTGGGCAGAAGAGGACATCCGGACCGGCAGACATCTTCATCCAAGCGGCATCTTCTATCTTCATCCATCCGGAGCGGAGACATCTTCTTCCAGCCGACGCGGATCCATCCTCTTCAACCGACGCCTACTCGCCGAATGAAGGTTCCTTTAAATGACGTCATCCAAGATGGCGTCCCTCGAATGCCGATTGGCTGATTCCATCAGCCAATCGGAATTAAGGTAGGAAAAATCTGATTGGCTGATCCAATCAGCCAATCAGATTGAGCTCACATTCTATTGGCTGATCGGAACAGCCAATAGAATGCAAGCTCAATCTGATTGGCTGATTGGATCAGCCAATCGGATTGAACTTGAATCTGATTGGCTGATTTAATCAGCCAAACAGATTTTTCCTACCTTAATTCCGATTGGCTGATAGAATCCTATCAGCCAATCAGAATTCGAGGGACGCCATCTTGGATGACGTCATTTAAAGGAACCTTCATTCGGCAAGTAGGCGTCGGTTGAAGAGGATGGATCCACGTCGGCTGGAAGAAGATGGCTCCGCTCCACTCCAGATGGATGAAGATAGAAGATGCCGCTTGGATGAAGATGTCTGCCGGTCCGGATGTCCTCTTCTGCCCGGATAGGATGAAGACTTCTGCCGCTCCGGATGTCCTCTTTTGGTCCATCGGTGCCCGGCTGGGTGAACACGACTCAAGGTAGGGAGATCTTCAGGGGGGTAGTGTTAGGTTTATTTAAGGGTGGGTTTGGGTTAGAGTAGGAGTATGTGGTTGGTGGGTTTTAATGTTGGGGGGGGTTATATATTTTTTTACAGGCAAAAGAGCTGATTACTTAGGGGCATGCCCCGCAAAAAGCCCTTTTAAGGACTGGTAAAAGAGCTGGTTACTTTTTAATTTAGAATAGGGTAGGGACCTTTATTATTTTGGGGGGCTTTTTTATTTTATTAGGGGGCTTAGAGTAGGTGTAAGTAGCCTAATATTCTTGTAATCTTTTTTTATTTTTTGTAATTTAGTGTTTGTTTGTTTTTGTAATTTAGTTTAGTTTATTTAATTGTATGTAATTGTAGGTAATTTATTTAATTCATTTATTGATAGTTTAGTGTTAGGTTTAATTGTAACTTAGGTTAGGCTTTATTTTACAGGTAATTTTGTAATTATTTTAACTAGGTAGCTATTAAATAGTTAATAACTATTTAATAGCTATTGTACCTAGTTAAAATAAATACAAAGTTGCCTGTAAAATAAATATAAATCCTAAAATAGCTACAATATAATTATTCGTTATATTGTATCTATATTAGGGTTTATTTTACAGGTAAGTATTTAGTTTTAAATAGGAATACTATAGTTAATAAGATTTAATTTATTTCGTTAGATTAAAATTATATTTAATTTAGGGGGGTGTTAGGGTTAGTGTTAGACTTAGCTTTAGGGGTTAATACATTTATTATAATAGCGGCAAGGTCCGGTCGGCAGATTAGGGGTTAATACTTGAAGTTAGGTGGCGGCGATGTTAGGGAGGGCAGATTAGGGGTTAATACTATTTATTATAGTGTTTGCGAGGCGGGAGTGTGGCGGTTTAGGGGTTAATACATTTATTATAGTGGCGGCGAGGTCCGGTTGGCAGATTACGGGTTAATAAGTGTAGTTAGGTAGCGGCGACGTTGGGGTGGGCAGATTAGGGGTTAATAAATATTATGTAGGTGTCGGCGATGTTAGGGGCAGCAGATTAGGGGTTCATAGGGATAATGTAGGTGGCGGCGGTGTGCGTTCGGCAGATTAGGGGTTAAAATTTTTTATTATAGTGGCGGCGATGTGGGGGGACCTCGGTTTAGGGGTACATAGGTAGTTTATGGGTGTTAGTGTACTTTAGAGCACAGTAGTTAAGAGCTTTATACACCGGCGTTAGCCCATAAAGCTCTTAACTACTGACTTTTTTCTGCGGCTGGAGTCTTGTCGGTAGAGGGTCTACCGCTCACTTCAGCCAAGACTCTAAATACCGGCGTTAGGAAGATCCCATTGAAAAGATAGGATACGCAATTGGCGTAAGGGGATCTGCGGGAATGGAAAAGTCGCGGCTTGAAAGTGAGCGTTAGACCCTTTCCTGCCTGACTCTAAATACCAGCGGGCGGCAAAAAGCAGCGTTAGGACCCCTTAACGCTGCTTTTGACGGCTAACGCAGAGCTCTAAATCTAGCCGTTAGTTTCTTGCTCCCTATATCAGCATGTACCAGGGTATGTTTCAAACTTGTGCTTTTTTTATAAGCTGTCATAGGCTTTTCCTGGAAACTTTTAATGTGGGGGTTACATTCTTTTAAAATGTACCAATATTTATTCAGAATGTTTGTCATTATTGGGCCCAGGCTATTATATTGGGCTACAAATATCATTCTCTCTCTTTTGTTGTTTTTTTATTTTGATCAGTTTTATACTCCTTGTCATCCTTTACTGATTTTAGTTGTTCATTAATCAATTTTTTCAGGGTAACCTCTTGCTATAAATCTCTTTGCCATTTCATTTAATCTTTGATTACATTTCTCCTCATCAGTAACAATTCTCTTTACTCGCATAAACTGACTTCTTGGTATTGCTCTCAGTGTATTGATTGAATGGGAGCTGTTGTATTGTAAAACTTTATTTTTATCGGTGGGTTTAGTGTATAAATCTGTTTTGAGAAACCCTCTTTCTATATATACATAGGTATTCAAAAATTGGACTCCTACTTCACTCATATTAAGAGTGAGCTTAAGGTTAGTGACATCTGTATTAAAATCTTGTACGAATTCCAATAGGCTTCCAATGTCATCTATGAATCTCCACCAGGCGGCGCCATAGTGGAGAAGCGGCCGGGAAACGTGTTGTGGCGAACTGTGTGTGTGCCTTGTGGGAGTAGAGGGAAGAGGTGGAGCAGTCTTGGTGTTTTGCCGGGTGGTGACGTCATACGCTTGTTCAATTGGGAACACAGGACAGAGTACTCCAGCAGTGTCTCATTCAAAAGTATTGAAAAGTTTTATATTTGGGCTTTTTAACAATTTAGGTTTGTGAGTACAATATTATTTCATAATAAATTTGTCATTGAAGATCTTACACTATATTGGGTTGTTTTCCTTTGCGCTCTAGATCTATTTGCCCGTTTGCTGGCAAGCAATAAATTAGTGCTCCACTTGTAATTTAGCCCAATGTGTACTGACTTATTGTTACCAGCAGAGGTCACTGCAAACCCAGTGATGTCAAGTCTAGTTCATACACGTTCTGTGCCTATTGTACTACTGTAAAAAAAACCTTTGTTAACAGGGTGCTGAACAGTTCCTAAAGATTAGGTTCATAACAATTTTCATCCACTTTTTTCAGAAACTAAGAAAAGCTGTTTTATATAAATGGAACAGTAAATGTGTGAACTCACCGTGCAGTTTAATAGGGGAGCTCTATAGGAGCCGTGCCAGCCGCTGGTGATCAATAGGCACTGCCAACATGCAAGGAGTTACTTGACCACAGAGCTAACAGCTGGCTGTAGGTAGCTAACCAGATTCTGCCTTAGGTTGGGCTCTCTCCAGTTACAGGAACTGAGGAAGGAAATGTTTGTTCATTAAAGGGGAAGTGCAAAGGATAGACCATCAATTCTTTTTATTGCTTGTTCTGTGTTTTTTTATTCCACTAGAGTTTGTTTTCAGAAGCCATATACTGTGTCAGTGCATGGGGCCTATAAGGTTGTGCCCCACTAGGGTTCCCACACCCTTGCACCTAATGCTGCCCACAAAACTGCCAAGGAGGCAATAAATGTACTACAAACCTCTCTGTCATATCTGAACTATATAAGCACAGTGATGCTGGTGTTTTTTTATATACAATCTACATTTCTAAATGCACTCCGTTACCTGTGCCCCGGCTGCCAAATCTCTATTGGATGGACAGGGGACTGCACCATACGCCCTATGTATATCTGGTTTTGAATGCAGCTATGATCTCGCCACTGCTTATAGTAAACAGTGAATTTCCCTGTCAGTAGCGATGCACTGTTTACAGCAGAAGACAGTGCTAAAGAATCCCCCCCATGGGCCGCCACAACCCTCCCACTCCCCCCCCCCCATCCGTGTGCTTATAATCTAAAGTATCAGCAAACAAAAGTGCTTATATTTACAGCGCCGTTTTCACCACTTACTATAAGCAGCGGCGAGATCATGGCTGCAACTGCACTTCCGCATTCAAAACTCCAAGCACAGGAGCGTGCTAATACCAGATTTACATAGGGCGTATGGTACAGTCCCGATTGGATGATGCACCTGTCCATTAAATTCTTACCGGGGCATAGGTAACGGAGCGCATTTATAAATTAAGATTTTGTATAAAAAAAAGTTTATTTAAAAAAACACAAGCATCACTGTGCTTATATTGAGTAATACTTCTAAGTATTAACTCAAGTATAGTAACCTTTACCATCACTTTAAATCATATCACGTTTGTCAACAATAAATACAAATACAATGCCCCTATGGAAAAACAAATACAGTGCTGTTGCAGTCCCAGCAATATAACTTCATAAATCACTGATCATCAAGTGGGTACAGCAGAATTCTCACGTCTCACTTAATCCTTCTTGTATACATTTAAACTCCTATCTCATATAGAGGAGAAAAGGGAAAACGCTACTGCTGCTCTTCATGCAGGTGTTTTGTCAGATTCTGTGACCTGTCAGAATGTGCGACCACATGCTCTGTGCATGCGCGCAGCTACGTCATCGCATTCCAGACATATTTGTGCATCGACAAGTGTTTGTAAAATCCAATACGCCACCCATCAGCATACTTTACCAGTTGCAAAATCCGACACAACACCGCCCATCAGCACACATCACTGGTTGCAAAATCCGACACAACACCGTCCATCAGCATACGTCACCGGTTGCAAAATCCGACACAACACCGCCCATCAGCACAAATCACCGGTTGCAAAATCCGACACAACACTGCCCATCAGCACAAATCACTGGTTGCAAAGTCCAACACAACACCACCCATCAGCACACATCACTGGTTGCAAAATCCGACACAACACCGCCCATCAGCACAAATCACCGGTTGCAAAATCCGACACAACACCGCCCATCAGCACAAATCACCGGTTGCAAAATCCGACACAACACCGCCCATCAGCACACGTCAATGGTTGCAAAATCCGACACAACACCGCCCATCAGCACAAATCACTGGTTGCAAAATCCGACACAACACCACTCATCAGCACAAATCACCAGTTGCAAAATCCGACACAACACCAACCATCAGCTCACATCACTGGTTGCAAAATCCGACACAACACCGCCCATCAGCACAAATCACCGGTTGCAAAATCTGACACAACACCGCCCATCAGCACAAATCACTGGTTGCAAAATTCGACACAACACCGCCCATCAGCACACATCACTGGTTGCAAAATCCGATACAACACCGCCCATCAGCACACATCACTGGTTGCAAAATCCAACACAACACCACCTATCAGCACAAATCACCGGTTGCAAAATACAACACAACACCCCCCATCAGCACAAATCACCGGTTGCAAAATACGACACAACACCACCCATCAGCACACATCACTGGTTGCAAAATCCAACATAACACCGCCCAGCAGCACAAATCACTGGTTGCAAAATCCGACACAACACCCCCCATCAGCACAAATCACTGGTTGCAAAATCCAACACAACACCACCCATCAGCACAAATCACTGGTTGCAAAATCCGACACAACACCGCCCATCAGCACACATCACTGGTTGCAAAATCCGACACAGCACCCATCAGCATATGTCACCGGTTGCAAAATCCGACACACCACTGCCCATCAGCCGCTGATAGGCGGTTTTGTGACAGATTTGCAAGTGTGTGTAACTCCAGTCTACTTAACTAGTCTGCTTGTACACAGCTGCCTTGAATTAAATCATTCCAACTCAAATCTCACTGCTATATACAGCTGAGCAAAGGCTATCTGAGCTATACTTCCCCATCTAACTCTCCTGTGTCTAATCATACCCACCTCTACCAGTCTCACTCTCACCTTCTGTCACTCACACTCCTACTACTTCCTGCTGCTGGTGACATCTCTCCTAACCCTGGCCCTGCAGCAATCACCACACTTTTACACTTTCACTCAGTCCCCCACTGCAAAAACTCAAGGTCACGCAATCCTAACAATCTCATCTCCATTAACCCACAGCGTTTATCCTCTTTCTTTTCTTGTACCCTCTGGAATGTTAGCTCTGTCTGTAACAAACTTACAACTGTTCACAACCTGTTTGTTTCTAACGCTTTCAATCTTCTAGCAATTACTGAAACCTGGTTATCTTCTGACACTGCTTCTATTGCTGCTCTCACGCACGGTGGTCTCCACTTTAGTCACACACCTAGGCCAGATGAGAGACATGGTGGTGGTGTTGGAATCTTACTCTTCCCCTCCTGCTCCTATCAGCACCTGCATCCTCATCAATCTCTCTCCTTTTCCTCCTTTGAAGTCCACTGCATCCACCTGTTTTCCCCCCTCTCCCTCAGGGTGGCAGTTATCTATCGCCCCCCTGGACCAACCTCCCAATTCCTTGACAACTTTGCTGCCTGGCTTTCTCACATTCTCTCTACAAATACACCTTCATCATCCCCATTGATAACCCACCTGCCCCTGCTGCCTCTAAGCTTCTCTCACTCACAAACTCCTTTGGTCTCTCACAATCCACCCTATTCCCTACTCTATTGATATAGTATTCTCCTACCTCTGCTCTCTCTCTCTGACGTCACCTGTCGCCCATTTCCCATCTCAGGCCACCATCTGCTCACCTATAATCTTGATATACAGGCTAAACCTACTTTTTCCCCTCACCCTACACCTGTAGAAATCTGCACACTGTGAATCCTCTCCAACTTTCCAACCTTATTCAAAAACGCCTCCCCCACACTTCCACAATATCCTTCCCTGACCTTGTTACAACCGACTATAACAATACTCTCTCCTCTGCATTTGACAATTTTGCTCCTCCCCAAAAATGCAAAACCCCACATCATCAGCTCCAACCCTGGCATTCTAAGCAAACTCGCAACTTGCAAAAATGCTCCCATGCTGCTGAACGTGCCTGGAGGAAATCCCGCTCTGAACCAGATTTCCTACACTATAAGTTCATTCTTTATTCTTACACCTCTGCCCTTCACTTAGCCAATCAAACCTACTTCTCTTATATCTACTCACTCCTCAAACCCTAAATGTCTCTTCTCCATTTTCAACTCTCTCCTCTATCCAGCTGCACCACACCCTTCATCTGCCTAGAGTGCTCAAGACCTGGCAGACTAATTTTTCAACAAAACACTTACCATACGAAACAACATCCCAACACAAGACTGCAACCTTCCATCTCCGCCCCTGGTCATCCCCTCCACCACTCTCAGCACCTTCCTACCAACCCTTGAGAATGAAGTGAGTTCCCCATTGTCTTCCTTACACCTCACTACCTGCCCACTTGACCCTATCCCTTCACATATAATACCTTCTCTATCTTCTACCCTCACTCCAGCTCTTACTAACACATTCAAGCTATCTCTTACTACTGGTTCAATCCCATCTTCCTTCAAACATACAAAGGTCACCCCCATCCTCAAAAAACCATCCCTCGACCCAATTCTCCTGCAAACTACTGCCCCATATCACTGCTTCCACTAGCTTCAAAAGCCCTGGAAAAACTAGTTTTCAATCGCCTAACCCACTTCTTGCCCTCCAACTCATTGCTTGACCCCCTGCAATCTGGCTTCCATCCCCAACACTCAACTGAGACTGCCCTCACCAAAGTTACTGACAATCTTCTTTCTGCTAAAAACAATGGCCACTACTCTATACTTATCTTACTTGGCCTGTCTGCTGCCTTTGATACAGTTGACCATCCCCTTCTCCTACAGAATCTTAGCTCCCTTGGGCTCTCTTACACTGCCCTCTCTTGGATCCACTCATCTCTCTAATAGGTCATTTTCTGTCTCCTTTGCTGGCGACTCCTCCTCTTTATTCCCTCTGTCTGTTGGAGTACCTCAAGGCTCTGTTCTGGGTCCTCTACTCTTCTCTATTTATACTTCCTCACTGGAAGTAGCTATGGCTTCAACTATCACCTCTATGTTGATGATACTCAGATCTACCTATCCACCCCTGCACTCTCTCCTTCTGTCCTTTCTCACTTCATTGTCTGCTTATCTGGCATTTCTTCTTGGATGGCCTCTCACCACCTAAAAATCAACATGTCCAAGACTGAGCTCCTTCTAATCCCTCCTCTAATTCTACCCCGGTTTTGAATTTTTCAATCACTGTTGGTGACACCACTATCTCCCCATCACCCCAAGTCCGCTTCATAGGAGTTACACTTAACTCCAATCTGTCCTTCATACCCCACATACAATTGCTCTCTTCATCCTGTCACAACCACCTATGAAATATCTCCAAAATTCATCAGTTTCTGAGTGCTGAAACTACTAAACAACTAATCCACTCCCTGGTAATTTCCTGACTTGGCTACTGTAATAACCTACATACAGTTTAACATACATTTTAACCATTAGCCTAAATAACAATTCCTGCATAGTTCATAAGTGGTGAGGTTTGCCACAATGCTCCCCCAGAACCAAGCCGACATACCCAGTCTGATCCAAACGGATTGGCTTGGGGAGGTCCGGAGGAGTGTTCATAGATCAAGGTTCAAGTTCGGTTTGTCTGGACAACCCGTCTGCGTTGCCGTTTTGCTTCCCAGGGCGGTAATGGATTGTTAAGTCAAACGGCTGCAGCGCCAAACTCCAGCGCAACAGCCGGGCATTGTCTCCGGATACCCTGTTCAGCCACACCAACGGGTTGTGATCTGTGAGCAGGGAGAATTGTTGTCCATATAGATACGGCTGAAGTTTCTTGAGGGCCCACACCACGACCAGGCATTCCTTTTCGATGGCGTCTCGGGGTGACAGTTTCCTGCTTAGGTAGGCCACAGGATGCTCGCCACCATCAACCCCTACTTGGCTCAGCACGGCTCCCAATCCAAACATAGAAGCATCTGTATGGACGAGAAAGCGTTTAGTTGGATCCGGGGCAGCAAGGATAGGGGCATTTACAAGAGCGTTTTTCAGTTCTTGGAATGCTTGTTCACACTCTAGGCTCCAGGAAACAATCTTAGGAAGGTTTTTATGGGTGAGGTCGGTGAGGGGTTTGGCTAGGGTACTATAATTAGGTATGAACTTCCTATAATAGCCTGCGGTACCTAGAAAAGCTAGCACTTGGGTCTAGGTATGGGGAGTGGGCCACTTGGCTACGGCCTCTACCTTGGCCGGTTTGGGCTTCTGCTGCCCGCTGCCTACTCCGTGCCCTAGGTACCATCCCTATATGGCATTTGCTAGGCTTAAGGGTTAATCCTGCCTCCCTAATGCGATCTAGGATCACCCCTATATGGTTCAAATGTTCATCCCAGGAGCTGCTAAATATAGCTATGTCATCTAAATAGGCGCATGCGTACTCTTGGGACCCATCCTGTAGCCGATCTACCATCCGCTGGAAAGTAGCCGGAGCGTTCTTCATCCCGAATGGCATGACCTTGAATTGGTACAGGCCAAACGGGGTGACGAACGCTGACTTGGGGATGGCATCCTCGGCTATTGGGATATGCCAGTACCCCTTACACAAATCTATGGTGGTGAGGTATTGGCCTCGAGCCATTTTATCCAGGAGCTCATCTATCCGGGGCATAGGGTAGGCATCAGAGATGGTTTTATCATTAAGTTTCCGGTAGTCTACGCAGAAGCGGGTCATGCCGTCCCGCTTCGGCACTAGAACTACCGGTGAGGCCCAGGGGCTGTCCGAGTGCTCAATCACTCCTAACTGTAGCATCTCGTCAATCTCCTTCCTCATATGTTCTCTCACCAATTCTGGTATGCGGTAAGGAGGTTGACGCATGGGGAGGTGACCTGGGGTTTCTACCCTATGGGTGGCCAGTCGGGTATATCCAGGCATGTTGGAGAACGTGTCTCTCTTTTCCTGCAGTAGTTCTGCTATTTGAGCTCATTCCTGAGGACTTAACCGCTCACCCAATTGTACCTCTCCCAGACCTTCGTTCCAGTTCTTTATTCCTAGGAGGTCGGGAAGAGGTAAACTGTCTGCGTCGTCCACGGCAGGGGCGCAAATAGCATTCACGTCCTCTGCGCGTTCATGGTACGGCTTCAACATATTTACATGGAGCATGGGTTTACTGCCTGCTCCAGTACATGGGCCAATCACATAGGTGCTGTCACAGATTTGTTCCACCACCTTGTATGGGCCCTGCCAGGAGGCCTGCAGTTTATAATTTTTGACCGGTTTTAACATTAGCACCTTCTGCCCAGTCTGAAAACTGCGGTCCCTGGCGCCCCTATCATACCAACGGCGCTGACGGATTTGAGCCATCTGGAGGTTGGAGCGGACGGTCCGAGTCAGGGCCTCCAGGCGCTCCCTAAACTCCAGCACGTATGGTACGATAGGAGTACCGTCACTAGTGACTTCCCCCTCCCAATGCTCTCGAATTAAGTCTAGGGGACCCCGTACCCTCCTTCCGAATAATAATTCAAAGGGAGAGAACCCCGTGGACTCCTGAGGTACCTCCCG
The DNA here is from genome assembly GCF_027579735.1 of Bombina bombina. Lineage (NCBI taxonomy): Eukaryota > Metazoa > Chordata > Amphibia > Anura > Bombinatoridae > Bombina > Bombina bombina. The sequence goes on along the minus strand of NC_069505.1, from coordinate 242,076,219 downwards.
GTAGGCGAAAAGCAAATGGGGTAGAAATCGCTCCCAGTTCTTCTGGGTATCGATGAACGTGCGGAGCATCAGTTTCAGTGTTCCGTTAAACCGTTCACAGAGCCCATTAGACTGGGGGTGATAAGCGGAATTTACAATGGGTTTGACCCCACATGCCCTCCACAACTGGTGGGTAATCTCGGCCGTAAACTGGGTGCCCCGGTCCGAAATAATCTCCTGGGGAAATTCCATGCGGGAGAAGATTTTGATGAGGGCATCAAACACGGTCTCGGCATGAATATTAGCCAGAGCCACCGCCTCGGGATATCGGGTTACACAATCCACGACTGTGAGTATATACCTCTTTCCCGAGGGGCTAGGCTTGGCTAGGGGGCCAATGAGGTACACCGCCACTCGACTAAAAGGCTCCTCTATTATGGGGAGGGAGTGTAGCTTTGCCTTATATCGGTCTCCTCTTTTCCCTACTCGTTGGCAGGTGTCACACGTCTGGCAATATTGCCTAATATCTTTGGTGATCCCTGGCCAAAAGAAATTCTGAGTTAGGCGATGCTTCGTCCGACTAACTCCTAGGTGGCCTAACAGCGGAATATCGTGGGCAACCCGTATCAGTTCTCGTCTATACCTCTGAGGTACTATTAACTGCTGAACGGACAGGGGAATAGATCCGGCCATTATCTTCTCTGCATACCTGTACAGTAACCCCTTGTTCCAACCGTACCTCTCTCCTTCCAACCCCGCCTGATTCTGGCCTACCTTATCCCTATATACTTGCAACGAGGGGTCAGTGGCCACTTCGCTACCAAACTCTAGTGGAGGGGCCCAAGAGACAGGGGGTGATTGCTTACCTGAGCCTCAGAGTGATCAGCCAGTGCGTTGGTGCGGGCCTGTTGTCGGGTAACCACGGGCAGTGCTGCTTGTGGGGAAGTTCGGGGTGCAAACGCTGAAGTCAGCTCCCCTAAGTCGTTGCCCAAAATAACATCTGCGGGCAAATTTTGCATAAGGCCCACTTCTACGTTCCCCGACCCTGCTTCCCAATCCAAGTGTACTTTGGCTGTGGGAATCTTGTAAATGGCTCCCCCGGCCACCCGGACAGCTACACAGTCTCCGGTGAGTTGATTGGTGGAAACTAAATGTTGCCGGAGCAGTGGCTTTGTAGGCGGTGGCTTTGTAGGTTGTCCGAAGCGGCCTGTACTGGGTTTATTTCGTGTAAGATGCCCAAGGGTTCCTCGTGGAAGACTGCGGGTTGGGTCTGTAGTCGGGGCTCGTTCTGGTAGCAGTGTACAGCTGATCAGTTATTTTACAAGTTGTTCTGGTTGTTCCAGGTGGATCAGTTCTTGTTCCTGGGACAGTCTCTCTGAATGTGCCCTTGTTGGTTAAAAAGATGGCAACGGATAGCTGATCGAGTCTGGTATCGGGGAGGGGGTGGGTGGATTCCCCCTCCAGGACGGGGTAGCAGAGGTGTGGGAGCTGCAGTGGGGGTTGGGGTGACCCCAATACTGGAGCATTGCTGTGTTCGTTGAGCTCTCCGGGCATCTTGGTATTCGTCGGCCAAGGTCGCTGCGGTATGTACCGTGCACGGCTTTTTATGTCTCAGCCAGTTTTGCAATTCGGTGGACATCCCTTGGAAGAATTGCTCCATCAACAGGATTTGTAAAAGGTCTTCCAACTGGGTGACTTGGGCTGCCTGCAACCAGCCTTTAGCGGCCCTGGTTAGCCGATGCGCCCACTCAGTGTGGGTATCTTTCTCCAGCTTCTTCAGGTCTCGGAACCGCTGTCGGTATGCCTCCGGGGTAATAGCATACCTAGTCAGGATGGCCTGTTTTACCTTCTGGTGGTCCCTGCTGTCCTCATCTGGTATGGTGCGGTAGGCTTCAGCGGCCTGCCCGGATAACTTGCCAGCCATTAGGGGAACATGGTCAGTGGTACTAATATTATGCAGTTGGCATAATCGCTCAAAGTCCTGTAGGTACCCATCGACATTCTCCGTGTCGGTATGATACTTGAATGCATGGTAGGCAATCTTAGCTTTCCCTGTACCAGCACTGGAGTGTACTGGTAGCCCCTCTCCGGGTCTCGGGGTGGATTGTCGGGTCACCATCAAGTACTCCTGTACATCTGCTGATGTCCGTGTCAGGAGCTTCTCTGAATGGGGTAGCGGAAAAAAAGCCAACCGGGTCCGCATCTCTTTTTGGAATTCGGTTTCGTTGTTCGCCATGGGTACGGCCATACCTGCTACCCGGTCTCCCTCCATGAGCTCTGCAATCAGCCTTGCTTTGGTTTTATTGCTGGCAATAATTCCTCTCGCCTCCAGTAATTCCTTCAATGCAGTTCGCTTTAGTCTGGTATAATCTGTCCCTATTCACCGTCCATTCATATACATCACATGTCCTACGACTTGCTGTGCGTTTTGAATCCCGTTGCGTGCCACCAGCTGTAGCGGAGAGGTAGTAGGATCTGTAATATCTTTTGGGTAGGCAGGGACAAGCAAGTAACTACTCTTGGTAATTGTAGCGGAGAGGCAGTAGGATCTGTAATATCTTTTGGGTAGGCAGAGACAAGCAAGTAACTAGACAACACATATTCTGGGAGTTAACAATGACGTATTTTACAACGGCAAAAACAGGCAACTTTTAAAACAGTCTCCCCTAGAAGGGGTTTCCAAAATGATACAATGACATCATCAACGTATAATTGTATTACAGTAACATACAGTTTAACTTACATTTTAACCATTAGCCTAAATAACAATTCCCGCATAGTTCATAAGTGGCGAGGTTTGCCACATTATAGTTCTGGCTCCCCCTTCCTGGTACTAATATGAAGATAACTGACATTACTGGCTCCCCCTACCCGGTACTAATACCAGATAACTGACATTACTGGCTCCCCTACCCGGTACTAATACCAGATAACTGACATAACTGGCTCCCCCTACCCGGTACTAATACCAGATAACTGACACTTCTGGATCCCCCTACCCGGTACTAATACCAGATAACTGACACTTCTGGCTCCCCCTACCCGATACTAATACCAGATAACTGACACTTCTGGCTCCCCCCTACCCGATACTAATACCAGATAACTGACACTTCTGGCTCCCCCTACACGGTACTAATACCAGATAACTGACACTACTGGCTCCACCTACCCGGTACTAATACCAGATAACTGACACTTCTGGCTCCCCCTACCCGATACTAATACCAGATAACTGACACTTCTGGCTTTCCCTACCCAGTACTAATACCAGATAACTGACACTTCTGGCTCCCCCTACCCGGTACTAATACGAGATAACTGACACTTCTGGCTCCCACTACCCGGTACTAATACCAGATAACTGACATTACTGACTCCCTACCCGGTACTAATACCAGATAACTGACAGTAATGGCTCCCCGTACCCGGTACTAAAACCGGATAACTGAAATTACTGGCTCCCCCTACCCGGTACTAATACCAGATAACTGACACTACTGGCTCCCCTACCCGGTACTAATACCAGATAACTGACATTACTGGCTCCCTACATAGTACTAATACCAGATAACTGACACTACTGGCTCCCCCTACCCGGTACAAATACCAAATAACTTACATTACTGTCTCCCCCTACCTGGTACTAATACCAGATAACTGACATTACTGTCTCCCCCTACCTGGTACTAATACCAGATAACTGACAGTTCTGGCTCCCCCCTACCCGATACTAATACCAGATAACTGACACTTCTGGCTCCCCCTACATGGTACTAATACCATATAACTGACACTACTGGCTCCACCTACCCAGTACTAATTCCAGATAACTGACACTTCTGGCTCCCCCTACCCGGTACTAATACGAGATAACTGACACTTCTGGCTCCCCCTACCCGATACTAATACCAGATCACTGACATTACTGACTCCCTACCCGGTACTAATACCAGATAACTGACAGTAATGGCTCCCCCTACCCGGTACTAAAACCGGATAACTGACATTACTGGCTCCCCCTACCCGGTACTAATACCAGATAACTGACATTACTGGCTCCCTACATAGTACTAATACCAGATAACTGACACTACTGGCTCCCCCTACCCGGTACAAATACCAAATAACTTACATTACTGTCTCCCCCTACCTGGTACTAATACCAGATAACTGACATTACTGTCTCCCCCTACCTGGTACTTATACCAGATAACTGACAGTTCTGGCTCCCCCTACCCGGTACTAATATGAGATAACTGACACTTCTGGCTCCCCCTACATGGTACTAATACCAGATAACTGACACTTCTGGCTCCCCCTACACGGTACTAATACCAGATAACTGACACTTCTGGCTCCCCCTACCCGGTACTAATAAGAGATAACTGACATTACTGACTCCCTACCCGGTACTAATACCAGATAACTGACACTACTGGCTCCCCCTACCCGGTACTAATACCAGATAACTGACATTACTCGTTCCCCCTACCCGGTACTAATACCAGATAACTGACACTACTGTCTCCCCTACCCGATACTAATACCAGATAACTGACAGTACTGGCTCCCTACATGGTACTAATACCAGATAACTGACACTACTGGCTCCCCCTACCTGGTAAAAATACCAAATAACTGACATTACTGTCTCCCCCTACCTGGTACTAATACCAGATAACTGATAGTTCTGGATCCCCCTTCCCGGTACTAATATGCAGATAACTGACATTACTGGCTCCCCCTACCCGGTACTAATACCAGATAACTGACACTACTGGCTCCCCTACCCGGTACTAATACCAGATAACTGACATTACTGTCTCCCCCTACCTGGTACTAATACCAGATAACTGACACTACTGGCTCCCCCTACCTGGTACTAATACCAGATAACTGACACTACTGGCTCCCCTACCCGGTACTAATACCGGATAACTGACATTACTGGCTCCCCTACCCGGTACTAATACCAGATAACTGACATTACTGGCTCCCCCTACCCCGTACTAATATCAGATAACTGACAGTACTGGCTAACCCTACCCAGTACTAATACCAGATAACTGACACTACTGGCTCCCCCTACCCGGTACTAATACCAGATAACTGACACTAATGGCTCTCCCTACCTGGTACTAATACCAGATAACTGACACTACTGGCTCCCCCTACCCGGTACTAACACCAGATAACTGACACTTCTGACTCCCCCTACCCGGTACTAATACCAGATAACTGACACTTCTGGTACACCCTACCCGGTACTAATACCAGATAACTGACACTTCTGGCTCCCCCTACCCTGTACTAATACCAGATAACTGACATTACTGTCTCCCCCTACCTGGTACTAATACCAGATAACTGACACTTCTGGCTCCCCCAACCCGGTACTAATACCAGATAACTGACATTACTGTCTCCCCCTACCTGGTACTAATACCAGATAACTGACACTTCTGGCTCCCCCAACCCGGTACTAATACCAGATAACTGAGATTACCGTCTCCCCCTACCTGGTAATAATACCAGATAACTGACACTTCTGGATCCCCCTACCCGGTACTAATACCAGATAACTGACACTTCTGGCTCCCCCTACCCGATACTAATACCAGATAACTGACACTTCTGGCTCCCCCCTACCCGATACTAATACCAGATAACTGACACTTCTGGCTCCCCCTACACGGTACTAATACCAGATAACTGACACTACTGGCTCCACCTACCCGGTACTAATACCAGATAACTGACACTTCTGGCTCCCCCTACCCGATACTAATACCAGATAACTGACACTTCTGGCTTTCCCTACCCAGTACTAATACCAGATAACTGACACTTCTGGCTCCCCCTACCCGGTACTAATACGAGATAACTGACACTTCTGGCTCCCACTACCCGGTACTAATACCAGATAACTGACATTACTGACTCCCTACCCGGTACTAATACCAGATAACTGACAGTAATGGCTCCCCGTACCCGGTACTAAAACCGGATAACTGACATTACTGGCTCCCCCTACCCGGTACTAATACCAGATAACTGACACTACTGGCTCCCCTACCCGGTACTAATACCAGATAACTGACATTACTGGCTCCCTACATAGTACTAATACCAGATAACTGACACTACTGGCTCCCCCTACCCGGTACAAATACCAAATAACTTACATTACTGTCTCCCCCTACCTGGTACTAATACCAGATAACTGACATTACTGTCTCCCCCTACCTGGTACTAATACCAGATAACTGACAGTTCTGGCTCCCCCCTACCCGATACTAATACCAGATAACTGACACTTCTGGCTCCCCCTACATGGTACTAATACCAGATAACTGACACTACTGGCTCCACCTACCCGGTACTAATACCAGATAACTGACACTTCTGGCTTTCCCTACCCAGTACTAATACCAGATAACTGACACTTCTGGCTCCCCCTACCCGGTACTAATACGAGATAACTGACACTTCTGGCTCCCCCTACCCGATACTAATACCAGATCACTGACATTACTGACTCCCTACCCGGTACTAATACCAGATAACTGACAGTAATGGCTCCCCGTACCCGGTACTAAAACCGGATAACTGACATTACTGGCTCCCCCTACCCGGTACTAATACCAGATAACTGACATTACTGGCTCCCTACATAGTACTAATACCAGATAACTGACACTACTGGCTCCCCCTACCCGGTAAAAATACCAAATAACTTACATTACTGTCTCCCCCTACCTGGTACTAATACCAGATAACTGACATTACTGTCTCCCCCTACCTGGTACTTATACCAGATAACTGACAGTTCTGGCTCCCCCTACCCGGTACTAATATGAGATAACTGACACTTCTGGCTCCCCCTACATGGTACTAATACCAGATAACTGACACTTCTGGCTCCCCCTACACGGTACTAATACCAGATAACTGACACTTCTGGCTCCCCCTACCCGGTACTAATAAGAGATAACTGACATTACTGACTCCCTACCCGGTACTAATACCAGATAACTGACACTACTGGCTCCCCCTACCCGGTACTAATACCAGATAACTGACATTACTCGTTCCCCCTACCCGGTACTAATACCAGATAACTGACACTACTGTCTCCCCTACCCGATACTAATACCAGATAACTGACAGTACTGGCTCCCTACATGGTACTAATACCAGATAACTGACACTACTGGCTCCCCCTACCTGGTAAAAATACCAAATAACTGACATTACTGTCTCCCCCTACCTGGTACTAATACCAGATAACTGACATTTCTGGTTCCCCCTACCCGGTACTAATACCAGATAACTGACATTACTGGCTCCCCCTACCCGGTACTAATACCAGATAACTGACATTACTGGCTCTCCTACCCGGTACTAATACCAGATAACTGACATTACTGGCTCCCCCTACCTGGTACTAATACCAGATAACTGACACTACTGGCTCCCCCTACCTGGTACTAATACCAGATAACTGACACTACTGGCTCCCCTACCCGGTACTAATACCGGATAACTGACATTACTGGCTCCCCCTACCCGGTACTAATACCAGATAACTGACATTACTGGCTCCCCCTACCCCGTACTAATATCAGATAACTGACAGTACTGGCTAACCCTACCCAGTACTAATACCAGATAACTGACACTACTGGCTCCCCCTACCCGGTACTAATACCAGATAACTGACACTAATGGCTCTCCCTACCTGGTACTAATACCAGATAACTGACACTACTTGCTCCCCCTACCCGGTACTAACACCAGATAACTGACACTTCTGACTCCCCCTACCCGGTACTAATACCAGATAACTGACACTTCTGGTACACCCTACCCGGTACTAATACCAGATAACTGACACTTCTGGCTCCCCCTACCCTGTACTAATACCAGATAACTGACATTACTGTCTCCCCCTACCTGGTACTAATACCAGATAACTGACACTTCTGGCTCCCCCAACCCGGTACTAATACCAGATAACTGACATTACTGTCTCCCCCTACCTGGTACTAATACCAGATAACTGACACTTCTGGCTCCCCCAACCCGGTACTAATACCAGATAACTGAGATTACCGTCTCCCCCTACCTGGTAATAATACCAGATAACTGACACTACTGGCTCCCCCTTACCGGTACTAATACCAGATAACTGACACTTCTGGCTCCCCCTACCCGGTACTAATACCAGATAACTGACACTTCTGGCTCCCCCCACCCGGTACTAATACTAGATAACTGACTCTTCTTGCTCCCCCTACATGGTACTAATACCAGATAACTGACACTTCTGGCTCCCCCTACACGGTACTAATACCAGATAACTGACACTTCTGGCTCCCCCTACCCGGTACTAATAAGAGATAACTGACATTACTGACTCCCTACCCGGTACTAATACCAGATAACTGACACTACTGGCTCCCCCTACCCGGTACTAATACCAGATAACTGACATTACTCGTTCCCCCTACCCGGTACTAATACCAGATAACTGACACTACTGTCTCCCCTACCCGATACTAATACCAGATAACTGACAGTACTGGCTCCCTACATGGTACTAATACCAGATAACTGACACTACTGGCTCCCCCTACCTGGTAAAAATACCAAATAACTGACATTACTGTCTCCCCCTACCTGGTACTAATACCAGATAACTGATAGTTCTGGATCCCCCTTCCCGGTACTAATATGCAGATAACTGACATTACTGGCTCCCCCTACCCGGTACTAATACCAGATAACTGACATTACTGGCTCTCCTACCCGGTACTAATACCAGATAACTGACATTACTGGCTCCCCCTACCTGGTACTAATACCAGATAACTGACACTACTGGCTCCCCCTACCTGGTACTAATACCAGATAACTGACACTACTGGCTCCCCTACCCGGTACTAATACCGGATAACTGACATTACTGGCTCCCCCTACCCGGTACTAATACCAGATAACTGACATTACTGGCTCCCCCTACCCCGTACTAATATCAGATAACTGACAGTACTGGCTAACCCTACCCAGTACTAATACCAGATAACTGACACTACTGGCTCCCCCTACCCGGTACTAATACCAGATAACTGACACTAATGGCTCTCCCTACCTGGTACTAATACCAGATAACTGACACTACTGGCTCCCCCTACCCGGTACTAACACCAGATAACTGACACTTCTGACTCCCCCTACCCGGTACTAATACCAGATAACTGACACTTCTGGTACACCCTACCCGGTACTAATACCAGATAACTGACACTTCTGGCTCCCCCTACCCTGTACTAATACCAGATAACTGACATTACTGTCTCCCCCTACCTGGTACTAATACCAGATAACTGACACTTCTGGCTCCCCCTACCCGGTACTAATACGAGATAACTGACACTTCTGGCTCCCCCTACCCGATACTAATACCAGATCACTGACATTACTGACTCCCTACCCGGTACTAATACCAGATAACTGACAGTAATGGCTCCCCGTACCCGGTACTAAAACCGGATAATTGACATTACTGGCTCCCCCTACCCGGTACTAATACCAGATAACTGACATTACTGGCTCCCTACATAGTACTAATACCAGATAACTGACACTACTGGCTCCCCCTACCCGGTAAAAATACCAAATAACTTACATTACTGTCTCCCCCTACCTGGTACTAATACCAGATAACTGACATTACTGTCTCCCCCTACCTGGTACTTATACCAGATAACTGACAGTTCTGGCTCCCCCTACCCGGTACTAATATGAGATAACTGACACTTCTGGCTCCCCCTACATGGTACTAATACCAGATAACTGACACTTCTGGCTCCCCCTACCCGGTACTAATACCAGATAACTGACACTTCTGGCTCCCCCTACCCGGTACTAATAAGAGATAACTGACATTACTGACTCCCTACCCGGTACTAATACCAGATAACTGACACTACTGGCTCCCCCTACCCGGTACTAATACCAGATAACTGACATTACTCGTTCCCCCTACCCGGTACTAATACCAGATAACTGACACTTCTGGCTCCCCCTACCCGATACTAATACCAGATAACTGACAGTACTGGCTCCCTACATGGTACTAATACCAGATAACTGACACTACTGGCTCCCCCTACCTGGTAAAAATACCAGATAACTGACATTACTGTCTCCCCCTACCTGGTACTAATACCAGATAACTGATAGTTCTGGATCCCCCTTCCCGGTACTAATATGCAGATAACTGACATTACTGGCTCCCCCTACCCGGTACTAATACCAGATAACTGACATTACTGGCTCTCCTACCCGGTACTAATACCAGATAACTGACATTACTGGCTCCCCCTACCTGGTACTAATACCAGATAACTGACACTACTGGCTCCCCCTACCTGGTACTAATACCAGATAACTGACACTACTGGCTCCCCTACCCGGTACTAATACCGGATAACTGACATTACTGGCTCCCCCTACCCGGTACTAATACCAGATAACTGACATTACTGGCTCCCCCTACCCCGTACTAATATCAGATAACTGACAGTACTGGCTAACCCTACCCAGTACTAATACCAGATAACTGACACTACTGGCTCCCCCTACCCGGTACTAATACCAGATAACTGACACTAATGGCTCTCCCTACCTGGTACTAATACCAGATAACTGACACTACTTGCTCCCCCTACCCGGTACTAACACCAGATAACTGACACTTCTGACTCCCCCTACCCGGTACTAATACCAGATAACTGACACTTCTGGTACACCCTACCCGGTACTAATACCAGATAACTGACACTTCTGGCTCCCCCTACCCTGTACTAATACCAGATAACTGACATTACTGTCTCCCCCTACCTGGTACTAATACCAGATAACTGACACTTCTGGCTCCCCCAACCCGGTACTAATACCAGATAACTGACATTACTGTCTCCCCCTACCTGGTACTAATACCAGATAACTGACACTTCTGGCTCCCCCAACCCGGTACTAATACCAGATAACTGAGATTACCGTCTCCCCCTACCTGGTAATAATACCAGATAACTGACACTACTGGCTCCCCCTACCCGGTACTAATACCAGATAACTGACACTTCTGGCTCCCCCTACCCGGTACTAATACCAGATAACTGACACTTCTGGCTCCCCCCACCCGGTACTAATACTAGATAACTGACTCTTCTTGCTCCCCCTACATGGTACTAATACCAGATAACTGACACTTCTGGCTCCCCCTACACGGTACTAATACCAGATAACTGACACTTCTGGCTCCCCCTACCCGGTACTAATAAGAGATAACTGACATTACTGACTCCCTACCCGGTACTAATACCAGATAACTGACACTACTGGCTCCCCCTACCCGGTACTAATACCAGATAACTGACATTACTCGTTCCCCCTACCCGGTACTAATACCAGATAACTGACACTACTGTCTCCCCTACCCGATACTAATACCAGATAACTGACAGTACTGGCTCCCTACATGGTACTAATACCAGATAACTGACACTACTGGCTCCCCCTACCTGGTAAAAATACCAAATAACTGACATTACTGTCTCCCCCTACCTGGTACTAATACCAGATAACTGATAGTTCTGGATCCCCCTTCCCGGTACTAATATGCAGATAACTGACATTACTGGCTCCCCCTACCCGGTACTAATACCAGATAACTGACATTACTGGCTCTCCTACCCGGTACTAATACCAGATAACTGACATTACTGGCTCCCCCTACCTGGTACTAATACCAGATAACTGACACTACTGGCTCCCCCTACCTGGTACTAATACCAGATAACTGACACTACTGGCTCCCCTACCCGGTACTAATACCAGATAACTGACATTACTGGCTCCCCCTACCCGGTACTAATACCAGATAACTGACATTACTGGCTCCCCCTACCCCGTACTAATATCAGATAACTGACAGTACTGGCTAACCCTACCCAGTACTAATACCAGATAACTGACACTACTGGCTCCCCCTACCCGGTACTAATACCAGATAACTGACACTAATGGCTCTCCCTACCTGGTACTAATACCAGATAACTGACACTACTGGCTCCCCCTACCCGGTACTAACACCAGATAACTGACACTTCTGACTCCCCCTACCCGGTACTAATACCAGATAACTGACACTTCTGGTACACCCTACCCGGTACTAATACCAGATAACTGACACTTCTGGCTCCCCCTACCCTGTACTAATACCAGATAACTGACATTACTGTCTCCCCCTACCTGGTACTAATACCAGATAACTGACACTTCTGGCTCCCCCAACCCGGTACTAATACCAGATAACTGACATTACTGTCTCCCCCTACCTGGTACTAATACCAGATAACTGACACTTCTGGCTCCCCCAACCCGGTACTAATACCAGATAACTGACACTTCTGGCTCCCCCTACCCGGTACTAATACCAGATAACTGACACTTCTGGCTCCCCCCACCCGGTACTAATACTAGATAACTGACTCTTCTTGCTCCCCCTACCCGGTACTAAAACAGATAACTGACATTACTGGCTCCCCTACCAAGTACTAATACCAGATAACTGACATTACTGGCTAACCCTACCCGGTACTAATACCAGATAACTGACACGACTGGCTCCCCTACCCAGTACTAATACCAGATAACTGACACTACTGGCTCCCCTACCCGGTACTAATACCAGATAACTGACACTACTGGCTCCCTACTTAGTACTAATACCAGATAACTGACACTACTGGCTCCCCTATCCGGAACTAATACCAGATAACTGACATTACTGGCTCCCCCTACACGGTACTTACACCAGATAACTGACACTACTGGCTCCCGCTACCAGGTACTAATACCAGATAACTGACATTACTGGCTCCCCCTACCCGGTACTAATACCAGATAACTGACACTACTGGCTCCCCTACCCGGTACTAATACCAGATAACTGACACTTCTGGCTCCCCCTAACCGGTACTAATACCAGATAACTGACACTTCTGGCTCACCCTACCCGGTACTAATACCAGATAACTGACACTTCTGGCTCCCCCTATCCGATACTAATACCAGATAACTGACACATCTGGCTCCCCCTACCCGGTACTAATACCAGATAACTGACACTTCTGGCTCCCCCTACTCGGTACTAATACCAGGTCACTGATATTACTGGCTCCTCTACTCTGTACTATTACCAGGTCACTGATATTACTGACTCCTCTACTCGGTACTAATTCCAGGTCACTGATATTTCTGGCTCCTCTACTCGGTGCTAATACCAGGTCACTGACATTACTGGCTCCCCCTACCCAGTACTAATACCAGATAATTGACACTTCTGGCTCCACCTACCCAGTACTAATACCAGATAACTGACACTTCTAGCTCCCCCTACCCCGTACGAATACCAGATAACTGAAACTTCTGGCTCCCCCTACCCGATACTAATACCAGATCACTGACATTACTGGCTCCCTACATGGTACTAATACCAGATAACTGACATTACTGGCTACCCCTACCCGGTACTAATACCAGATAACTGACACTACTGGCTCCCCTACCTGGTACTAATACCAGATAACTGAAATTACTAGCTCCCCCTACCCGGTACTAATACCAGATAACTGACACTACTGGCTCCCCCTACCCGGTACTAATACCAGATAACTGACATTACTGGCTTCCCCTACCCGGTACTAATACCAGATAACTGACATTACTGGCTCCCCCTACCCGGTACTAATACCAGATAACTGACAGTTCTGGCTCCCCCTACCTGGTACAAATACCAAATCACTGACATTACCGTCCCCCCCTACCTGGTACTAATACCAGATAACTGACATTACCGTCTCCCCCTACCTGGTACTAAAACCAGATAACTGATAGTTCTTGCTCCCCCTTCCCGGTACTAATATGCAGATAACTGACATTACTGGCTCCCCCTACCCAGTACTAATACCAGATAACTGACACTACTGGATCCCCTACCCAGTACTAACACCAGATAACTGACACTTCTGGCTCCCCCTACCCGGTACTAATACCAGATAACTGACACTACTGGCTCCCGTTACCCGGTACTAATACCAGATAACTGACATTACTGGCTCCCCCTACCCGGTACTAATACCCGATAACTGACACTACTGGCTCCCCTACCCGGTACTAATACCAGATAACTGACACTTCTGGCTCCCCCTAACCAGTACTAATACCAGATAACTGACACTTCTGGCTCCCCCTAACCGGTACTAATACCAGATAACTGACACTTCTGGCTCCCCCTACCCGGTACTAATACCAGATAACTGACACTTCTGGCTCCCCCTATCCGATACTAATACCAGATAACTGACACTTCTGGCTCCCCCTACCCGATACTAATACCAGATAACTGACACTACTGGCTCCCTCTACCCAGTACTAATACCAGATAACTGACACTTCTGGCTCCACCTACCCAGTACTAATACCAGATAACTGACACTTCTAGCTCCCCCTACCCCGTACGAATACCAGATAACTGAAACTTTTGGCTCCCCCTACCTGGTACTAATACCAGATCACTGACATTACTGGCTCCCTACATGGTACTAATACCAGATAACGGATACTACTGGCTCCCCCTACCGGGTACAAATACCAAATAACTGATATTACCATCTCCCCCTACCTGGTACTAATACCAGATAACTGACATTACCGTCTCCCCCTATCTGGTACTAATACCAGATAACTGACAGTTCTGGCTCCCCCTTCCCGGTACTAATACCAGATAACTGACATTACTGGCTCCCCTTACCCGGTACTAATACCAGATAACTGACATTACTGGCTCCCCTACCCGGTACTAATACCAGATAACTGACATTACTGGCTACCCCTACCCGGTACTAATACCAGATAACTGACACTACTGGCTCCCCTACCTGGTACTAATTCCAGATAACTGAAATTACTAGCTCCCCCTACCCGGTACTAATACCAGATAACTGACACTACTGGCTCCCCCTACCTGGTACTAATACCAGATAACTGACATTACTGGCTTCCCCTACCCGGTACTAATACCAGATAACTGACATTACTGGCTCCCCCTACCCGGTACTAATACCAGATAACTGACAGTTCTGGCTCCCCCTACCTGGTACAAATACCAAATCACTGACATTAACGTCTCCCCCTACCTGGTACTAATACCAGATAACTGACATTACCGTCTCCCCCTACCTGGTACTAATACCAGATAACTGACATTACTGGCTCCCCCTCCCCGGTACTAATACCAGATAACTGACACTACTGGCTCCCCTACCCAGTACTAACACCAGATAACTGACACTTCTGGCTCCCCCTACCCGGTACTAATACTAGATAACTGACACTACTGGCTCCCGCTACCCGGTACTAATACCAGATAACTGACATTACTGGCTTCCCCTACCCGGTACTAATACCCCATAACTGACACTACTGGCTCCCCTACCCGGTACTAATACCAGATAACTGACACTTCTGGCTCCCCCTAACCAGTACTAATACCAGATAACTGACACTTCTGGCTTCCCCTACCCAGTACTAATACAAGATAACTGACACTTCTGGCTCCCCCTACCCGGTACTAATACAAGATAACTGACACTTCTGGCTCCCCCTACCCGGTACTAATACCAGATCACTGACATTACTGGCTCCACCTACCCGGTACTAATACCAGATAACTGACACTACTGGCTCCCCCTACCCAGTACAAATACCAAATAACTGACATTACCGTCTCCCCCTACCTGGTACTAATACCAGATAACTGACATTACCGTCTCCCCCTATCTGGTACTAATACCAGATAACTGACATATCTGGCTCCCCCTTCCCGGTACTAATACCAGATAACTGACATTACTGGCTCCCCCTACCCGGCACTAATACCAGATAACTGACATTACTGGCTCCCCTACCTGGTACTAATACCAGATAACTGACACTACTGGCTCCCCTACCCGGTACTAATACCATATAACTGACACTACTGGCTCCCCCTACCCGGTACTAATACCAGATAACTGACATTACTGGCTCCCCCTACCCGGTACTAATACCAGATAACTGACACTACTGGCTCCCCCTACCTGATACTAATACCAGATAACTGACATTACTGGCTCCCCCTACCCGGTACTAATACCAGATAACTGACACTTCTGGCTCCCCCCACCCGGTACTAATACCAGATAACTGACACTCCTGGCTCCCCCAACCCAGTACTAATACCAGATAACTGACACTACTGGCTCCCCCTACCCGGTACTAATACCAGATAACTGACATTTCTGGCTCCCCCTACCTGGTACTAATACCAAATAACTGACACTTCTGGTTCCCCCTACCTGGTACTAATACCAGATAACTGACACTTCTGTCTCCCCCTACCAGGTACTAATACCAGATAACTGACATTACCGGCTCCCCCTACCATGTACTAATACCAGATAACTGACAGTTCTGGCTCCTCCTACCCGGTACTAATACCAGATAACTGACACTACTGACTCCCCCTACCCGGTACTGTTACCAGATAACTGACACTTCTGGCTCCCCCTACCCTGTACTAATACCAGATATCTGGTATTAGTACACGGTAGGGGGAGCCAGTAGTGTCAGTTATCTGGTATTAGTACACGGTAGGGGGAGCCAGAAGTGTCAGTTAACTGACACTACTGGCTCCCCCTACCTGGTACTAATACCAGATAACTGACACTTCTGGCTCCCCCTACTCGGTACTAATTCCAGGTCACTGATATTACTGGCTCCTCTACTCTGTACTATTACCAGGTCACTGATATTACTGGCTCCTCTACTCGGTACTAATTCCAGGTCACTGATATTTCTGGCTCCTCTACTCGGTGCTAATACCAGGTCACTGATATTACTGGCTCCTTTACTCAGTACTAATACCAGGTCACTGATATTACTGGCTCCTCTACTCAGTACTTAATACTAGGTCACTGATATTACTGGCTCCTCTACTCGGTGCTAAATCCAGGTCACTGATATTACTGGCTCCTCTACTCATTACTAATACCAGGTCACTGATATTACTGGCTCCTCTACTCGGCACTAATAGCAGGTCACTGATATTACTGGCTCCTCTACTCAGTATAATTACCAGATCTAGAAGTAAAGTGGAAAGTTGTTTAAAATTGCTGCTCTACATGAATCATGAGTTTAATTTTTAATTTACTGTCTCCTTAAAGGGAGACAGTATTAGATCATAATGGTCATTGTTTATGTCAGTTCATTTACAGCTGTTATTGACCCTTACCGCAGCTATCCATTATACAACTCCCTCCCTATAGCTGTTATTTACCCTTACCACAGCTATCCATCATACAACTCCCTCCCTATAGCTGTTATTTACCCTTACCACAGCTATCCATCATACATCTCCCTCCCTATAGCTGTTATTTACCCTTACCGCAGCTATCCATTATACAACTCCCTCCCTATAGCTGTTATTAACCCTTACCACAGCTATCCATAATACAACTCCCTCCCTATAGCTGTTATTTACCCTTACCACAGCTATCAATCATACAACTCCCTCTCTATAGCTGTTATTGACCCTTACCACAGCTATCCATTATACAACTCCCTCCCTATAGCTGTTATTTACCCTTACCACAGCTATCCGTTATACAACTCCCTCCCTATAGCTGTTATTTACCCTTACCACAGCTATCCATCATACAACTCCATCCCTATAGCTGTTATTAACCCTTACCACAGCGACCCCATCATTTATCTCCCTGCCTACATCAGGTATTAACCCTTACCACAGCTACCCCATCTGACAATTCCCTCCATACATCAGGTATTAACCCTTACCACACAACTTCCTCCCTACAGCTATTAATCCATACCACAGCTACCCCATCACTCAACTCCCTCCCTACATCAGGTATTAACCCTTACCACAGCTACCCCATTACTCAACTCCCTCCCTAGATCAGGTATTAATCCTTACCACAGCTACCTTATCACACAACTCACTCCTAACAGCAGTTATTAACCCTACCTCATGGTTCCCCCCTAAGGTGTAGCCTCTTTTAGTCTCTTCGTTCCTGCATTTTATAAGTCTTATCCACTCCTCAAGGGTAGTCCAGCCCTGAAACCCCAGACAACAAAATGTTATCAGTAAAATATCCTACTTGCAAAACAAGATAGCAGAAAGTAACATTGAAACTAAACACAAACACAATAACAGAAAATCACAATTCGCTTTTTTCAGTAGTAAAAACAGAGCAAAAGAGGTAAAATCATCCCTAGAGCAAAACTGTCAATAAACACTGTCCCTCAAAGTTTATAAAAGTCCAACAAGCAGCAGCACTGTTAAATAATATTTGTTGTTGATCCATGGTAAATCACATTGCTCTAGTGCAACCTATATTTTCAATGAAAATAGAGACCGCACTAAATAGCGTTCATATTACAGTATATAGTTTGTGCTTGAGTGAAAGCCGAAACTGCGCTTGAATAATTAGTGCAGCTTGAGACCTGAAGTATGTGTATTTATATGTATTTATGTGTATTTATATGTATACATGTCTATTGATCTGAATTTATGTGTATTTATGTGTATTTATATGTATTTATATGTATTTATGTGTATTTATATGTATACATGTCTATTTATGGTTATTTATGTGTATTTATATGTATTTATGTGTATACATGTCTATTTATGTGTATTTATGTGTATTTATTTGTATTTATATGTATGTATGTGTATTTATGTGTATTTATATGTATACATGTCTATGTATGTGTATTTATATATATTTATATGTATTTATGTGTATTTATGTGTATTTATATGTATTTATGTGTATTTATGTGTATACATGTCTATTTATGTGTATTTATGTGTATTTATATGTATTTATATGTATTTATGTGTATTTATATGTATACATGTCTATTTATGTGTATTTATGTGTATTTATGTGTATTTATATGTATACATGTCTATTTATGTGTATTTATGTGTATTTATATGTATACATGTCTATTTATGTGTATTTACTTGTATTTATGTGTATTTATATGTATACATGTCTATTTATGTGTATTTATATGTATACATGTCTATTTATGTGTATTTATGTGTATTTATATGCATACATGTCTATTTATGTGTATGTATGTGTATGCATGCATATTTATGTGTATTTATGTGTATTTATATGTATACATGTCTATTTATGTGTATTTATGTGTATTTATATGTATTTATATGTATTTATGTGTATTTATATGTTTTTGTGTGTATTTATGTGTATTTATATGTATTTATGTGTATTTATGTGTATACATGTCTATTTATGTGTATTTATGTGTATTTATATGTATACATGTCTATTGATGTGTATTTATGTGTATTTATGTGTATTTATGTGTATACATGTCTATTTGTGTGTATTTATGTGTATTTATGTATATTTATATGTATTTATGTGTATTTATATGTATACATGTCTATTGATGTGTATTTATGTGTATTTATGTCTATTTATATGTATTTATGTCTATTTATGTCTATTTATGTGTGTAAATATGTATGTGCACACCTACACACTTATATACACATAAATACACACACGTTTGAACCCTTCCAAGTCAAATATCTTGATATATGCAATATCAAGTTTAAACAATTTTAATAAGTGTTTATGTGCTTTGAATATAAATACTTGACATTCCTATGTTATTCACTTAGAAAAAAATGTTATTTTCATTTCTAAATATATATTTAGCAGAGCTCTGGTACTTTGTTCACACTGCGGCAGCATCTCTACTAGAGGTGTCTCCCTTCCCCCATCCAAACCTCAGGACAGCACTTGAATATTTAGTCTGCCACCAGAGCGATAGTTCCTTAGACCGCGGTCAAGACAATGGCTATATCTCCCCCCGCTTGTCTGGTCTAAATGGGCTCCAAGGCAGTTATTAATCCCTCTGCCTATGCCACTCAATGTGTATCAGTGTTTATCAGTGTGCTAGCAGTACCTGTGTGTATCAGTGTGCTAGCAGTACCTGTGTGTATCAGTGTGTAGCTGTGTATCAGTGTGCTAGCAGTACCTGTGTGTATCAGTGTGTATTAGTGTGCTAGCAGTACCTGTGTGTATCAGTGTGCTAGCAGTACCTGTGTGTATCAGTGTGTATCTGTGTATCAGTGTGCTAGCAGTACCTGTGTGTATCAGTATGTAGCTGTGTATCAGTGTGCTAGCAGTACCTGTGTGTATCAGTGTGTATCTGTGTATCAGTGTGCTAGCAGTACCTGTGTGTATCAGTGTGCTAGATGATTATAAGGCGCACTCTCACACACTGTAATTATTTTGCACTTAAATGTGTATAGTATATACTCCTATGTTGAGTCAAGCTTCAAACTGTGTAGCGATATACATGCTTTTTTTTCTTCTGTGTAAATATATAGTCTCTAGTTCACCTCACCGCAGTATGCACAAGAACACATATTAGAATGTGTGATGTAAATATGAGTATCTATTACATCTATCGGTATCTCTATAAACCAAAAAAGAGATTACCTTGTATCCACTGTGAAGTTCTATGTGTTCCTGCGTGGGTGGTAACGAGGCTCCTTGCAACCTGGAGATGAGACACTCCTTAGTCTTAGAAAAGGGATTCCTGGATACTGTGTGATTGATCTGCTGCAAGGAAGACACTTCAGCCGCCTAGTTTGCAAGTAAAAACCGACTTTATTTAAAGTCAAAATTAAGCATGGTACAAGTGTGCTCGGGAGGGAGCACTAAGAATGAAACGTCCGACGCGTTTCCTGCCCGGAGGCACTTCGTCAGGGACTAATGCACAGTAAATCACTTGGTTCTTTTAAACACATAGCATTTCCTGTTACGTTTGCTTACCTGCGTTACAGCACACCTGTTGGTATTAATTAAGACGGATACTTTGCGGTATTGGTCTCTTCACACACAGCATGTCCGCGCATGCGCTACGGACCACACACAGACACATCACAGTATATATATCTTGTATCAATTAGTGTCTCTGTCTGTCTAATAGCTGTATGAGAAAAAACCAAAGCGCTTCCGGCTATTGCTGCACTTTAAAAGTAACACTGATAAAGCAATTACGTAACAGTATCTTAAGAATCATTTCAAGCTAATATGTTTATAAAAAATATAAATAAAAAATGTTAATGAAAACAAAAATGGTATAAAAAAATGCTATTCTTATATGCGATCTTTATCTCATTACATGTTACCTATTAAAATTTGTTCGATATTATACTGAGAGAGGAGAAGAAAAGAGAATTCGCTAAACATCCCCTTATATATACAGCTCTACCAAAAACAAGTTCATCTCTATTTTGATACATATGTTATATGTTATATCAGTGTGCTAGCAGTACCTGTGTGTATCAGTGTGCTAGCAGTACCTGTGTGTATCAGTGTGTAGCTGTGTATCAGTGTGCTAGCAGTACCTGTGTGTATCAGTGTGTATTAGTGTGCTAGCAGTACCTGTGTGTATCAGTGTGCTAGCAGTACCTGTGTGTATCAGTGTGTATCTGTGTATCAGTGTGCTAGCAGTACCTGTGTGTATCAGTGTGTAGCTGTGTATCAGTGTGCTAGCAGTACCTGTGTGTATCAGTGTGTATCTGTGTATCAGTGTGCTAGCAGTACCTGTGTGTATTAGTGTGCTAGCAGTACCTGTGTGTATCAGTGTGTATCTGTGTATCAGTGTGCTAGCAGTACCTGTGTGTATCAGTTTGCTAGCAGTACCTGTGTGTATCAGTGTGTATCTGTGTATCAGTGTGCTAGCAGTACCTGTGTGTATCAGTGTGCTAGCAGTACCTGTGTGTATCAGTGTGTATCTGTGTATCAGTGTGCTAGCAGTACCTGTGTGTATCAGTGTGTAGCTGTGTATCAGTGTGCTAGCAGTACCTGTGTGTATCAGTGTGTATCTGTGTATCAGTGTGCTAGCAGTACCTGTGTGTATCAGTGTGTAGCTGTGTATCAGTGTGCTAGCAGTACCTGTGTGTATCAGTTTGCTAGCAGTACCTGACTGTGTCTGCTGTGCCCCCTCACTGAGAGACATTTGCTATTGCTTGTTGCTAATATTGCTATTGCTGATATAATATATAATATTACTATAATGCTTGTGCCACTGTCTGGCTGTGCCTGCTTTAAAGAGCAATTAGATTAGAAAGATATACCTTGTGTGTTATTAACATACACTTAAATTACAAGTTGTGCGCTATAGACGGTATTTAACGAACTTAACAAAAGTTGCGTTATTTCACCCTCTATAGCGCTGCCATTACGAGTTTTTAAAAAGCCAGCTTGTGCGTGCGATATGGTTGCATTGAGCTCCATACCACACAAAATACAAGCGCTGCTTTGACGTTCTCGTGCATGCTTTCCCCATAGACATCAATGGGGAGAGCGTGTTAGAAAAAAACCTAACACCTGAGATCGCGGAATGAAAAGCTCCGTAATGCAGCCCTATTGATGTCTATGGGGAAAAAAAGTTAAGTTTGAACACCCTAACATAAACCCTGAGTCTAAACACCCCTAATCTGCCACCCCCGACATCGCCAATACCTACATAATGTTATTAACCCCTTATCTGCTGCCCCCTCCATCGCTGCCACCTAAATAAATCTATTAACCCCTAATCTGGCGCTCCCGATATCGCCGCCACTATTCTAAAGTTATTAACCCCCTATTCCTCTGCACCCCAACATCGCCCACACTATAATAAATCTATTAACCCCTATTCCGCCACTCCCTGATATCGCCGCCACTAAATAAAGTTATAAACCCCAAAACTTTCTGGCCTCCCACATCACTACCACTAAATAAACCTATTAACCCCTAAACCGCCAGATCCCCATATCGCAACAACTTAAATTGATCTATATTAACTCCTAAACCTAACCGTAACAGTAAACCTAACCCTAACCCTTACCGTAACCCTAACACCTCCTAACTTTAACATAATTAAAATAGGGCTAAATTAAAGTTACAATTATTAACTAACAGGGCTGGACTGGGAATAAAAAGCAGCCCTGGAAAAATATGAAGACCAGCCCTATTTTCCGTTGAGTCGATAGAATGCACATGCCCTATTTTCCTCAAAGGGGATTACTGGGACACTCCTTCCCCAATATTTTTTCAGAATTAAATTATATTACTTTGTATTAAATACAAATGTCAGATTGATGTTATATAGCAGCCCTACAACCCAATTTGCAACCATTAATCACCCCTTTCAATTGTAGCTTTCCAGCCCCAGCTGCTGCAGCCCACCGGGAAATCTCCTGGTATACTGGTAGGCCAATCCGGCCCTGTTAACTAAATAATTCCTATTTAAAACTAAATACTTACCTGTAAAATAAAACATAAGTTAGCTACAATATAACTAATAGTTATATTGTAGCTTGCTTAGGTTTTATTTGTATTTCACAGGCAAGTTTGTATTTAGTTTAACTAGGTAGACTAGTTAGTAAATAGTTATTAACTATTTACTAACTACCTAGTTAAAATAAATACAAAGTTACCTGTAAACAAACACTAAAATTACAAAAAATAACAAACAAAATTATCCAAAACAATACAAATAATTTCTATTCTAACACCCTGTTTAAAAAAAAAACCGCCCCAAAATTAAAAACCCTAACCTATAATAAACTACCAAGGGCCCTTAAAGGGGCCTTTTGTATGGCATTGCCCTAAACAAAACAGCTCTTTTTCTACAAAAGAAAAATAAAGTAAAATCTAATCTACCCATTGCCCTGAAAAGGGCATTTGTATGGGCATTGCTCTTAAAAGGGCATTCAGCTCTTTTGCTGCCCATTAAAATAAAAAAATGGCTATTCTAAAAAAAAACCTTACACAAAATAATAAACGAATTATCCGAAATAATAACAATTATTCCTATTCTAATACCCATTTAAAAAAAAAAAAATACCCCAAAATAAAAGAAACCTAATCTATAATAATCTACAAGTAACCCTTAAAAGGGCCTTATGTAGGGCATTGCCCTAAAGAAATCAGCTCTTTTTCTAAGCAAAAATACAAAGTCCCACTAACATTACAAACCCCCAGCCCCCCAACCCATAACATAAAAAAAACTATCTAAAAAAACCTAATCTGGGCATTTGGCTCTTTTTCTTGCCCTTAAAAGGGCATTTAGCTCTTTTACTAACACCCCAAAAAAACCTTAAAAAAACCTAATACTCCTACTGGCTGATTGCATCAGCCAATAGGATTTTTTCTACCTTAATTCCGATTGGCTGATAGAATTCTATCAGCCAATCGGAATTGAAAGGGCGCCATCTTGGATGACGTCATTTAAAGGAACCTTCATTCTTCAGTTAGACGTCGTTTGAAGAGGATGCTCCGCGTCAGATGTCTTGAAGATGGAGTCGCTTCGCGCCGGATGGATGAAGATAGAAGATGCCGCCTGGATGAAGACTTCTGCCCGTCTGGAGCACCTCTTCTTCCCGGCTTGGATAAAGACTTCTGCCTGTCTGGAGGACCATTTTGCCCGGCTTCGTTAAAGACTTCGGCCCGGTTGGGTGAAGACTTCTCAAGGTAGGGTGATCTTCAAGGGGTTAGTGTTAGGTTTTATTAAGGGGGTATTGGGTGGGTTTTAGAGTAGGGTTGGGTGTGTGGGTGGTGGGTTTTAATGTTGGGGGGGTATTGTACTTTTTTACAGGTAAAAGAGCTGATTACTTTGGGGCACATACCCCGCAAAAGGCCCTTTTAAGGGCTATTTGTAATTTAGTATAGGGTAGGGCTTTTTATTATTTTGGGGGGCTTTTTATTTTATTAGGGGGATTAGATAAGGTGTAATTAGTTTTAAAAAATTGTAATTATTTTATTATTTTCTGTAATTTAGTGTTTTTTTTCGTACTTTAGATAATTGTATTTAATTGTACTTAGTTTAGGGAATTAATTTAATTATAGTGTAGTGTTAGGTGTAATTGTAACTTATGTTAGGTTTTATTTTACAGGTACATTTGTACTTATTTTAACTAGGTGGCTATTAAATAGTTAATAACTGTTTAGTAACTATTCTACCTAGTTAAAATAAATACAAAGTTGCCTGTAAAATAAAAAAAAAATCCTAAGATAGTTACAATGTAACTATTAGTTATATTGTAGCTAGCTTAGGGTTTATTTTATAGTATTTAGTTTTAAATAGGAATAATTTAGTTAATTGTAGTAATTGTATTTAGATTTATGTAAATTATATTTAAGTTAGGGGGGTTAGGGT
The DNA here is from genome assembly GCF_027579735.1 of Bombina bombina. Classification (NCBI taxonomy): domain Eukaryota; kingdom Metazoa; phylum Chordata; class Amphibia; order Anura; family Bombinatoridae; genus Bombina; species Bombina bombina. The sequence goes on along the minus strand of NC_069505.1, from coordinate 242,050,839 downwards.
TAGACTTAGTTTTAAGGGTTAATAACTTTAATATAGTGGCGGCAACGTTGGGGGCGGCAGGTTAGGGGTTAATAATTGTAGGTAGGTTGCGGCGACATTGGGGCGGCAGATTAGGGGTTAATAAATAAAATGTAGGTGTCGGCGATGTTGGGGTCAACAGATTAGGGGTTCATAAGTATAATGTAGGTGGCGGCGGTGTCCGGAGCGACAGATTAGGGATTAATAATATAATGTAGGTGTCTGCAATGTCAGGGGCGGCAGATTAGGGGTTAATAAGTGTAAGATTAGGGGTGTTTAGACTTGAGGTTCATGTTAGGGTGTTAGGTGTAGACGTAAAATGTATTTCCCAATAGGAATCAATGGGGCTGCATTAAGAGTGGAACGCTGCTTTTTTGCAGGTGTTAGGTTTTTTTTCAGCTGGCTCTCCCCCATTGATTCCTATGGGGAAATTGTGCACGAGCACGTTTTGCCAGCTCACCGCTACCATAAGCAGTGCAGGTATTGAGGTGAGATGTGGAGCAAAATTTTGCTCTCCGCTCACTTTTCTGCGGCTAACGGCGGGTTTCTAAAAACACGTAATACCAGTGTTGTCTGTAGGTGAGCGGTGAGCATAAACTGCTCGTTAGTGCCGCACAGCCTTACCAACAAAACTCGTAATCTAGCCGATAGGAATTTAAATTATTCCTAGCGCACCTTCAGATTTAATGCAGTTGATCTACGTCAGTGTTGGGTTAGCGCAAGAGCTATAAATGGAAAAGGCTTGTTGTAGCGCACCACATAGAAGTCTATGGGGAGAAGGATTTAGCGCGGCTGCAATATCTGCAGTTCTTTTTACTTTCAACTTGTAATATGTGCTATAATCTGACCTAAATGATTTTTTTACTTAAAGCACAGTTAGTGCTACAAGATTGGTAAAAAATTAGCACAGCACTTGTAACCTGGGCCCGCTGCCCAAATGTACTAAATATTGCAGCTGACCACATCCCCTCCTTGTTTAACAAACACACACAAATACTTATGTACATGACAATTACCTTCTCAGGCAATTTCTTCCCTCCTTTGTCGTTTCTCCAAACCAGAACCCCTGAAATAAAACACCTCACTATCAGCTAGATTACAAGTGTTGTGGAACAGCTTTTAACACTGAAAAACTGACCATTCCAAAGCATATTACGAGTTGCGGCAGTATAGCTATACTGCAAGAATTTTAGCCTGTAACGCAACGTCCATTCCGCACACAAAAAAATTACGTTTTTGTGTGGGATTTTCATAGCACCGGTATTACAGGTTGTGCGTTCCGGCAAAAATGCTTGCGTTACATCCTATACCGCCATCTGAGAGCAGTAGTTATGGATTTTGCGAAACATCACCAAAACTATTTAAATATATTAACCCCTAAGCCTCTGCTCCCCGACATTGCCGCCACTAAATAAACTTATTAACCCCTAAACCGCCGCCCCCCCACATCGCAAAACACAAAATTTAATTTATTAACTCCTAACACCCCCCCAACTTTAAATTAAAATTACAATATAACTATCTTTAAAAAAAAATAAAACTTACCAGTGAAATAAAAATAAACCTAACATTAAACTATAAATTAACCGAACATAACTATTCTAATAAAATAAAAAAATACTAACAATTAGAAACCTAAATTACAAATTTAAAAAAACCTAACACTACGAATAAAATTAAAAAATCTAAAATTACAAAAAATAATAGACTCTAAATTACGGAAAAAAACCCACTTAACTTACCAAAAATAATAAACTAAATTATCAAAAATAAAAACAACTACATCTATTAGTCCTATAAAAATAACCGCCCCCCCCCCCCCCAAATACTACCCCTAACCTACAATAAACTACCAATAGCCCTTAAAATGGCCTTTTGTAGGGCATTGCTCTAAGTTAAAGAGCTCTTTTACCTGTAAAAAAATACAAAGTCCCTAAAGGGGCATTTGTATGGGCATTCAGCTCTTTGTCACTGCCCTTAAAAGGGCATTAATCTCTTTTCCAAGTGCCCATCCCTAATCTAAAAAACACACACCCAACCCCCCCCCTAAAAAACAATAACACTAACCCCAGAATATCTACTCACGGTTCCTAAAGTTTGGACATCCATCTTCATCCAGGTGGCAACACCTTCATCCACCTTGGGGACGTCTTCTATCTTTATCCCGGCGGTGCGGAGCTATCCTGAAAGTGGATCCCATCCTGCGCAGAGCGTCCTCTTCATACGGTCACCACCGTACACTGAAGTTGAATGCAAGGTAGCCATTTCAAAAAGGCGTACCTTGCATTCCTATTGACTGATTTGAAATCCTATTGGCTGTTCAAAGCAGCCAATAGGATGAGAGCTACTGAAATCCTATTGGCTAATTTGAACAGCCAATAGGATTTCAGAAGCTCTCATCCTATTGGCTGATTTGAATTTGAAGAATGAAATCAGCCAATAGGAATACAAGGTACACCATTTTGAAACGGTTACCTTGCATTCAACTTCAGTGTACGGCAGTGACCGTATGAAGAGGACGCTCCGCGCAGGATGGGATCCACTTCCAGGATAGCTTTGCTCTGCGCCGCCGAAATGAAGATAGAAGACGTCCCCGAGATGGATGAAGGTGTCGCCGCCTGGATGAAGACTTCTCGCTGCCTGGATGAAGATGGATGTCCGAACTTCAGGAACCGTCAGTAGATATTCTGGGGTTACTGTAGTTTTCTTTTTTTATTATTTTTTGGGGTGTTTTTTTCTAGATTAGGGATGGGCACTTGAAAAAGAGCTGAATGCCCTATAAAGGGCAGTGAAAAAGAGCTGTATGCCCTTTTTAAGGGCAATGCCCATAAAAATGCCCCTTTAGGGGCAATGGGTATTTTAGGATTTTTTTAGAGTTAGCTTTTTTTATTTTAGGGGGGTTGGTTGTTGGGTGGTGGGTTTTACTGTTGGGGGGACTTTGTATTTTTTACAGGTAAAAGAGCTGTTTAACTTATGGCAATGCCCTACAAAAGGCCCTTTTGAGGGATATTGGTAGTTTATTGTAGGTTAGGGTGTATTTTTAATTTGGGAGGGGCTTTTATTTATATAGGGCTATTAGATTAGGTGTAATTGTTTTTATTTTTGATACTGCAGGGGGCGGCATTGCACCAGCAGTTCACAAGAACTGCAGGTGCAATGATAAATGCTGACAGCGTATGCTGTCAGCATTTATCGATGTGCAGCGGACATGATCCGCTATTTCGGATCATGTCCACTTGCACCATAGTAAATAGGCCCCCTGTCTCAGCCACAGAGATTGCCTGGTATCAAGATCCTGTTAGCCACAGAGCCTGCCTGGTATTCAGATCCTGTCAGCCACAGAGCCGGCCTGGTATCCAGATTCTGTCTCAGTCACAAAGCCTGCTTGGTATCCAGATCCTGTCTCAGCCACAGAGCCTGCATGGTATCCATATCCTGTCTCAGCCACAGAGCCGGCCTGGTATCCAGATCCTATCTCAGCCACAGAGCCGGCCTGGTACCCAGATCCTGTCTCAGCCACAGAGCCTACTTGGTATCCAGATCCTGTCTCAGTCACAGAGCCTGCCTGGTATCCAGAACCTTTCTCAACCACCGAGTTTCAAACAATATATATTGTTACAAAATTGCCGATTAGGGGAAATAAGTTTTAACACAAAGTATATTTTTTATAGAAATAAGTTTTAACACAAAGTATATTTTTTATAGAAACGTCTACTACCACACAGCATAGCGATTAATTTATTAACACTTTAATTTAGAATTCTTGTGAGAAGATTTGAAGGATTTTAAGGAATAGTTAAGAATCACAGTCCAACTCACAGCTCTTTTGAGCGCTCCCCACCCCCACCTGGTATCCAGATCCTGTCTCAGCCACAGAAATTGCCTGTTATCTAGATCCTGTCTCAGTCACAGAGCCTGCCTGGTATCCAGATCCTGCCTCAGTCACAGAGCCTGTCTGGTATCCAGATCCTGTCTCAGCCACAGAAATTGCCTGTTATCTAGATCCTGTCTCAGCCACAGAGGCTGCCTGGTATCTAGATCCTGTCTTAGCCAAAGAGCCTGCCTGGTATCCAGATCCTGTTTCAGTGACAGAGCCTGCCTGGTATCCAGATCCTGTATCAGTCACAGAGCCTGCCTGGTATCCAGATCCTGTCTGAGCCACAGAAATTGCCTGTTATCTAGATCCTGTCTCAGTCACAGAGCCTGCCTGGTACCAGATCCTGTCTCAGTCACAGAGCCTGTCTGGTATCCAGATCCTGTCTCAGTCACAGAGCCTGTCTGGTATCCAGATCCTGTCTCAGTCACAGTCTGCCTTGTATTCAGATCCTGTCTCAGTCACAGATCCTGCCTGGTATCCAGATCATGTCTCAGTCACAGTCTGCCTTGTATTCAGATCCTGTCTCATCCACAGAAATTGCCTGGTATCCAGATCCTGTCTCAGCCACAGAGCCTGCCTGGTATCTAGATCCTGTCTCAGCCACAGAGCCTGCCTGGTATCCAGATCCTAACTCAGCCACAGAGCCTGCATGGTATCCAGATCCTGTCTGTCACAGAGCATGCCTGGTATCCAGATCCTGTCTCAGCCACAGAGCCTGCCTGGTATTCAGATCCTGTCAGCCACAGAGCCGGCCTGGTATCCAGATTCTGTCTCAGTCACAAAGCCTGCTTGGTATCCAGATCCTGTCTCAGCCACAGAGCCTGCATGGTATCCATATCCTGTCTCAGCCACAGAGCCGGCCTGGTATCCAGATCCTATCTCAGCCACAGAGCCTGCCTGGTATCCAGAACCTTTCTCAGCCACAGAGCCGGCCTGGGATCCAGATCCTGTTTGAGCCACAGAAATTGCCTGGTATCTAGATCCTGTCTCAGCCACAGAGCCTGCCTGGTATCTAGATCCTGTCTCAGCCACAGAGCCTGCCTGGTATCCAGATCCTGCGTCAGTCACAGAGCTTGCCTGGTATCCATATCCTGTCTCAGTCACAGAGCCTGCCTGGTATTCAGATCCTGTCTCAGCCACAGAGATTGCCTAGTATCCAGATCCTGTCTCAGTCACAGAGCCTTCCTGGTATCCAGATCCTGTCTCAGTCACAGAGCCTGTCTGGTATCCAGATCCTGTCTCAACCACAGAAATTGCCTGGTATCTAGATACTGTCTCAGTCACAGAGCCTGTCTGGTATCCAGATCCTGCCTCAGCCACAGAGCCTGCCTGGTATCCAGATCCTGTCTCAGCCACAGAAATTGCCTGTTATCTAGATCCTGTCTCATTCACAGAGCCTGCCTGGTATCCAGATCCTGCCTCAGTCACAGAGCCTGTCTGGTATCCAGATCCTGTCTCAGCCACAGAAATTGCCTGTTATCTAGATCCTGTCTCAGTCACAGAGCCTGCCTGGTATCCAGATCCTGCCTCAGTCACAGAGCCTGTCTGGTATCCAGATCCTGTCTCAGCCACAGAAATTGCCTGTTATCTAGATCCTGTCTCAGCCACAGAGGCTGCCTGGTATCTAGATCCTGTCTTAGCCAAAGAGCCTGCCTGGTATCCAGATCCTGTTTCAGTGACAGAGCCTGCCTGGTATCCAGATCCTGTATCAGTCACAGAGCCTGCCTGGTATCCAGATCCTGTCTGAGCCACAGAAATTGCCTGTTATCTAGATCCTGTCTCAGTCACAGAGCCTGCCTGGTACCAGATCCTGTCTCAGTCACAGAGCCTGTCTGGTATCCAGATCCTGTCTCAGTCACAGAGCCTGTCTGGTATCCAGATCCTGTCTCAGTCACAGTCTGCCTTGTATTCAGATCCTGTCTCAGTCACAGATCCTGCCTGGTATCCAGATCATGTCTCAGTCACAGTCTGCCTTGTATTCAGATCCTGTCTCATCCACAGAAATTGCCTGGTATCCAGATCCTGTCTCAGCCACAGAGCCTGCCTGGTATCTAGATCCTGTCTCAGCCACAGAGCCTGCCTGGTATCCAGATCCTAACTCAGCCACAGAGCCTGCATGGTATCCAGATCCTGTCTGTCACAGAGCATGCCTGGTATCCAGATCCTGTCTCAGCCACAGAGCCTGCCTGGTATTCAGATCCTGTCAGCCACAGAGCCGGCCTGGTATCCAGATTCTGTCTCAGTCACAAAGCCTGCTTGGTATCCAGATCCTGTCTCAGCCACAGAGCCTGCATGGTATCCATATCCTGTCTCAGCCACAGAGCCGGCCTGGTATCCAGATCCTATCTCAGCCACAGAGCCGGCCTGGTACCCAGATCCTGTCTCAGCCACAGAGCCTACTTGGTATCCAGATCCTGTCTCAGTCACAGAGCCTGCCTGGTATCCAGAACCTTTCTCAACCACAGAGCCGGCCTGGGATCCAGATCCTGTTTGAGCCACAGAGATTGCCTGGTATCTAGATCCTTTCTCAGTCACAGAGCCTGCCTGGTATCCAGATGCTGTATCAGCCACAGAAATTGCCTGGTGTCTAGATCCTGTCTCAGCCACAGAGCCTGCCTGGAATCCAGATCCTGTCTCAGCCACAGAGCTTGCCTGGTATCCAGATCCTGTCTCAGTCACAGAGCCTGCCTGGTATCCAGATCCTGCCTCAGTCACAGAGCCTGCCTAGTATCCAGATCCTGTCTCAGCCACAGAAATTGCCTGTTATCTAGATCCTGTCTCAGTCACAGAGCCTGCCTGGTATCCAGATCCTGCCTCAGTCACAGAGCCTGTCTGGTATCCAGATCCTGTCTCAGCTACAGAAATTGCCTGTTATCTAGATCCTGTCTCAGCCACAGAGGCTGCCTGGTATCCAGATCCTGTCTTAGCCAAAGAGCCTGCCTGGTATCCAGATCCTGTCTCAGTCACAGAGCCTGCCTGGTATCCAGATCCTGTCTCAGCCACAGAAATTGCCTGGTATCTAGATCCTGTCTTAGTCACAGAGCCTGTCTGGCATCCAGATCCTGCCTCAGCCACAAAGCCTGCCTGGTATCCAGATCCTGCCTCAGCCACAGAAATTGCCTGTTATCTAGATCCTGTCAAAGTCACAGAGCCTGCCTGGTATCCAGATCCTGCTTCAGTCACAGAGCCTGCCTGGTATCCAGATCCTGTCTCAGCCACAGAAATGGCCTGTTATCTAGATCCTGTCTCAGTCACAGAGCCTGCCTGGCATCCAGATCCTGCCTCAGTCACATAGCCTGTCTGGTATCCAGATCCTGTCTCAGCCACAGAAATTTCCTGTTATCTAGATCCTGTCTCAGCCACAGAGGCTGCCTGGTATCCAGATCCTGTCTTAGCCAAAGAGCCTGCCTGGTATCCAGATCCTGTTTCATGTCCACTTGCACCATAGTAAATAGGCCCCCTGTCTCAGCCACAGAGACTGCCTGGTATCCAGATCCTGTTAGCCACAGAGCCTGTCTGGTATTCAGATCCTCTCTCACTCACAAAGCCTGCTTGGTATCCAGATCCTGTCTAAGCCACAGAGCCTGCATGGTATCCATATCCTGTCTCAGCCACAGAGCCGGCCTGGTATCCAGATCCTATCTCAGCCACAGAGCCAGCATGGTATCTAGATCCTGTCTGAGCCACAGAGCCTACTTGGTATCCAGATCATGTCTCAGCCACAGAGCCTGCCTGGTATCCAGAACCTTTCTCAGCCACAGAGCCGGCCTGGGATCCAGATCCTGTTTGAGCCACAGAGATTGCCTGGTATGTAGATCCTTTCTCAGTCACAGAGCCTGCCTGGTATCCAGATCCTATCTCAGCCACAGAGCCTGCCTGGTATCCAGATCCTGTATCAGCCACAGAAATTGCCTGGTATCTAGATCCTGTCTAAGCCACAGAGCCTGCCTGGTATCCAGATCCTGTCTCAGCCACAGAGCCTGCCTGGTATCCAGATCCTGCGTCAGTCACAGAGCTTGCCTGGTATCCATATCCTGTCTCAGTCACAGAGCCTGCCTGGTATTCAGATCCTGTCTCAGCCACAGAGATTGCCTAGTATCCAGATCCTGTCTCAGTCACAGAGCCTGCCTGGTATCCAGATCCTGCCTCAGCCACAGAGCCTGCCTGGTATCCAGATCCTGTCTCAGCCACAGAAATTGCCTGTTATCTAGATCCTGTCTCATTCACAGAGCCTGCCTGGTATCCAGATCCTGCCTCAGTCACAGAGCCTGCCTGGTATCCAGATCCTGTCTCAGCCACAGAAATTGCCTGTTATCTAGATCCTGTCTCATTCACAGAGCCTGCCTGGTATCCAGATCCTGCCTCAGTCACAGAGCCTGTCTGGTATCCAGATCCTGTCTCAGCCACAGAAATTGCCTGTTATCTAGATCCTGTCTCAGCCACAGAGGCTGCCTGGTATCCAGATCCTGTCTTAGCCAAAGAGCCTGCCTGGTATCCAGATCCTGTTTCAGTCACAGAGCCTGCCTGGTATCCAGATCCTGTATCAGTCACAGAGCCTGCCTGGTATCCAGATCCTGTCTCAGCCACAGAAATTGCCTGTTATCTAGATTCTGTCTCAGTCACAGAGCCTGCCTGATATCCAGATCCTGTCTCAGTCACAGAGCCTGTCTGGTATCCAGATCCTGTCTTAGTCACAGAGCCTGCCTGGTATCCAGATCCTGTCTCAGTCACAGAGCCTGCCTGGTATCCAGATCCTGTCTCAGTCACAGAGCCTGCCTGGTATCCAGATCCTGTCTCAGTCACAGAGCCTGCATGGTATCCAGATCCTGTCTCAGTCACAGAGCGTGCCTGGTATCCAGATCCTGTCTCAGTCACAGATCCTGCCTGGTATCCAGATCCTGTCTCAGTCACAGTCTGTCTTGTATTCAGATCCTGTCTCAGCCACAGAAATTGCCTGGTATCCAGATTCTGTCTCAGCCACAGAGATTGCCTGGTATCCAGATCCTGTCTCAGCCACAGAGCCTGCCTGGTATCTAGATCCTGTCTCAGCCACAGAAATAGCCTGTTATCTAGATCCTGTCTCAGCCACAGAGGCTGCCTGGTATCCAGATCCTGTCTTAGCCAAAGAGCCTGCCTGGTATCCAGATCCTGTTTCAGTCACAGAGCCTGCCTGGTATCCAGATCCTGTATCAGT